>NC_134485.1:14496610-14574110 GCF_040206685.1 Ascaphus truei | reverse complement strand
ATAGTGTGGTCTTGTCTGACTGTTCAGCATGTTTAATATAGTGTGGTCTTGACTGACTGTTCAGCATGTTTAATATAGTGTGGTCTTGTCTGACTGTTCAGCATGTTTAATATAGTGTGGTCTTGTCTGGCTGTTCAGCATGTTTAATATAGTGTGGTCTTGTCTCACTGTTCAGCGTGTTTAATATAGTGTGGTCTTGTCTGGCTGTTCAGCGTGTTTAATATAGCGTGGTCTTGTCTGACTGTTCAGCGTGTTTAATATAGCGTGGTCTTGTCTGGCTGTTCAGCGTGTTTAATATAGCGTGGTCTTGTCTGGCTGTTCAGCATGTTTAATATAGCGTGGTCTTGTCTGACTGTTCAGCGTGTTTAATATAGCGTGGTCTTGTCTGACTGTTCAGCGTGTTTAATATAGCGTGGTCTTGTCTGACTGTTCAGCGTGTTTAATATAGCGTGGTCTTGTCTGGCTGTTCAGCGTGTTTAATATAGCGTGGTCTTGTCTGACTGTTCAGCGTGTTTAATATAGCGTGGTCTTGTCTGGCTGTTCAGCATGTTTAATATAGTGTGGTCTTGTCTGGCTGTTCAGCATGTTTAATATAGTGTGGTCTTGTCTGGCTGTTCAGCATGTTTAATATAGCGTGGTCTTGTCTGGCTGTTCAGCATGTTTAATATAGCGTGGTCTTGTCTGGCTGTTCAGCGTGTTTAATATAGTGTGGTCTTGTCTGGCTGTTCAGCATGTTTAATATAGTGTGGTCTTGTCTGGCTGTTCAGCATGTTTAATATAGTGTGGTCTTGTCTGGCTGTTCAGCATGTTTAATATAGTGTGGTCTTGTCTGGCTGTTCAGCATGTTTAATATAGCGTGGTCTTGTCTGACTGTTCAGCATGTTTAATATAGCGTGGTCTTGTCTCACTGTTCAGCATGTTTAATATAGTGTGGTCTTGTCTGACTGTTCAGCATGTTTAATATAGTGTGGTCTTGTCTCACTGTTCAGCATGTTTAATATAGCGTGGTCTTGTCTGACTGTTCAGCATGTTTAATATAGTGTGGTCTTGTCTCACTGTTCAGCATGTTTAATATAGTGTGGTCTTGTCTCACTGTTCAGCATGTTTAATATAGTGTGGCCTTGTCTGACTGTTCAGCATGTTTAATATAGTGTGGTCTTGTCTCACTGTTCAGCATGTTTAATATAGCGTGGTCTTGTCTCACTGTTCAGCATGTTTAATATAGCGTGGTCTTGTCTCACTGTTCAGCATGTTTAATATAGTGTGGTCTTGTCTGACTGTTCAGCATGTTTAATATAGTGTGGTCTTGTCTCACTGTTCAGCATGTTTAATATAGCGTGGTCTTGTCTGACTGTTCAGCATGTTTAATATAGTGTGGTCTTGTCTCACTGTTCAGCATGTTTAATATAGTGTGGTCTTGTCTCACTGTTCAGCATGTTTAATATAGTGTGGCCTTGTCTGACTGTTCAGCATGTTTAATATAGTGTGGTCTTGTCTCACTGTTCAGCATGTTTAATATAGCGTGGTCTTGTCTGACTGTTCAGCATGTTTAATATAGCGTGGTCTTGTCTCACTGTTCAGCATGTTTAATATAGTGTGGTCTTGTCTCACTGTTCAGCATGTTTAATATAGTGTGGTCTTGTCTGACTGTTCAGCATGTTTAATATAGTGTGGTCTTGTCTCACTGTTCAGCATGTTTAATATAGTGTGGTCTTGTCTGACTGTTCAGCATGTTTAATATAGTGTGGTCTTGTCTCACTGTTCAGTATGTTTAATATAGTGTGGTCTTGTCTCACTGTTCAGCATGTTTAATATAGTGTGGTATTGTCTGACTGTTCAGCATGTTTAATATAGTGTGGTCTTGTCTGGCTGTTCAGCATGTTTAATATAGTGTGGTCTTGTCTGGCTGTTCAGCATGTTTAATATAGTGTGGTCTTGTCTGACTGTTCAGCATGTTTAATATAGTGTGGTCTTGTCTGGCTGTTCAGCATGTTTAATATAGTGTGGTCTTGTCTGACTGTTCAGCATGTTTAATATAGTGTGGTCTTGTCTGACTGTTCAGCATGTTTAATATAGTGTGGTCTTGTTTCACTGTTCAGCATGTTTAATATAGTGTGGTCTTGTCTGGCTGTTCAGCATGTTTAATATAGTGTGGTCTTGTCTGACTGTTCAGCATGTTTAATATAGTAAATAAAAAGGAATGTGGAAAAACCATCAATCCCTAAATAGGACGACGGGGGTTAGAAAAAAAGAAGTTAGTTGACAGGAATGTTCTGTATCAAATTTGTTTACTGATAAGACAAACATAAACCTGTTACATGTATAGAATAACCTGGGGAATATATTGCATAACAAACGAATGTACAAGTGGCCCAAAGCAGAGATGTGTATAATGTTTGCAGCGCTTTGCGAGCCATGCAAAAGGGCCCCTTTCAGACGCTAATGGCTAAATACTGTACTGTAATTTAAATCATTTGAATATACTTTGCATATTCTGTCCCCTCATGCAAAAGCCCTGTTTCAGCATCTGGATCTCTCTGTGTTGCAAAGTGTCGCCGATTCCTGCAGGATCTAAGGATTTCACATACAGTACACTTTCTTTTTTTTTGCCCGGTAAAGCTTGGCAAAATATCTTGTGAAACTTTCACAAACAGTTGGGACAGCATTGCATGTCCCCAGTCCACAAAATAGTACCGAAATCCCATAAGTTTAGAGTTTTTCCAAAAGGTCAAAACAGCTGTCTGTGAGTAGGGTTACTGTTCCTGCACTTATTTAACCCAGTGCAATATGGCAGCCATAAACTTATAGGGGACAAATGTTAAAATGGAGAAGAAGCAAAAGTTGACACTGTGTGCTCATTTGCATGTCATTATCCATAATCCCATTTTGCAGTGGAAGCACTGTATGTTAAGTCCGCGTTTATGGTGGTGGCGCGTGCGTGCGTGACGCTCGTGCGATTCGTGTACATAGTGTTTGCGTGGCGAGGAGGCGTGACCGTGACATCACGTGAGCGGTCCGCCCTGGTTGGCCAAAACCGCGCGTGTGACCCTCGGCGTCGCGCGGCAAAGACAAAATTCTGTGTCTTGCCGAGAATCGCGGTCGGTCTTCTTCCCTCGCGCTCTACGGGCGGCACCATGAGGGTACATACATTTGTTCCAGAGGTACGCGGCGTCGCGCGCACGTACGCCACCACTATATTCACGGCCTACGAGATAACAGGGATGGGCAGGGTTACAGACCTGCCTGAGACATGTGAATGTGCTCACAAGTGGTATTTTTATTTGCTGTGATAGCCCAATAAACCTAGCGCTAACATATTTCAAACAGATTGACTTCACCACACGTGGGACCGCTTGTACTTTTATACAGGGCCCCCCGACGTGTACATCTGCCTCCCAGTAATATAGAAAGAACAATTGTTAGATATATTCAAGATGCCAAAAAACAAATAGGTAGGTAAATAGGGAATTATTCCAAAGTACATCTGAACATATATAAGGATAATACCGTATAGGAACACAAAGAAAGCAAAAGAAAAATCAATTATAGGAAGAATTATTACACTTCTTTTGTTCTTTTTCATTATGGGGAATAGATTACAGGCCTTCCGAGTCCCTATTTGAAATGTAATCTTTGGTTCAGTATCCCTGCATGTCATGCTCATGGATCTTTAGACCTTGACATCTATGAAATTATGCATTGTGTATATTAGATAATGTTCTTTCTTGGTGGGCTTTCATTCTGTATTCTTTACCTGATAGAAGACACACATCTCTGGTGCTTCATTGTGACCTTTTTCTCATATTGTCCATCCTGAGGGAAAAGGGTGATTTCAACAAAATCTCATAGCGGGGTTGAGCTCCTGAAACAGGGGTGGCCAACTCCAGTCCTCAACGGCCAACAACAGGTCAGGATTTAAGGATATCCCTGCTTCTATACAGGTGGCTCAGTCACTGCTTCAGCACAGATGGCTCAATCAGTGGCTCAGATTGAGCCACCTGTGTTGAAGCAGGGAAATCCTGAAAACCTCCCACCCCTGCCCTAAAGCTACAGATGAGTCAAGACTCGCTTTCTCCGGGAAAGGAGCAAAAGTCTGCAGCGCCATAGAGAGGGTCTGCCTTGATCGCGCTACGGGGGGCAGCATTAATCCTCCGGTGCCGTGACCACCGTGGTGGCGTGACTGTGGGTAGCAGCGGCACCAGAGACAATAAGGTTAGCAATAGCTACATCTGTACAGTGGAACCTACTGATTTACTACCTACAGTATACTGATACCAGTCCTCCCTTGCATACCATGCATGCGCAATAGGCTTGCGCAGTAGAAAATAAATAAATAAAAAGCTGATCGCGCATGCACATGTCCTACCGGCAACCGCCGATCGCGCATGCGCATGTCTTACCGGCAACCGTCGATCGCGCATGCGCATGTCCTACCGGCAACCGGCGATCGCGCATGTGCAGTATGCAAATGCCGATTGCGCATGCGCAGTAGGAAAAAAGCCGATTATGCATGCGCAGCCGCAAAAAAATACGCTAGATAGCAGGCCCCCCAAGAGCCTGGGCTATAGCTACGCCTCTGAGTTCCACCTTACCACACCATCCCAAGGTACAGGTAAAGTGGTTAAAGTGTGATGGTGTTACAGGTTAGAGAGGACCACTATTTTTTTTTTCTCCCCATTGCAAACCCAATGTGCTCCAACATTTGACTTGGCGTGGGTTATTTTAGAAAGCATTCACTCATGTGGTTTTTATAGTATTGTTACAGATGTAGCCTGCTGGGATATGGCGGGATATTCTGTACCATCACTGCCATGCAATCCTCTGGAAACTCTGGGACATGCTGAGTTATAATAGGATATGTGGTGTTATCCGGGGGAGCGAGGCAGCTGGCTACAACTGATTTCTTAATTTAATTTTTTATTAATTTGTTCTTTTTTATAATAGGTACAGTATTACCACTTTTTGAAACCACTGTTTCAGTCACGCAAGGAAAATCACAGTTCTGTTTCATAGCGGTATACCTGAAAAAGACCTCTCAGTGAGGCAACTCATTACACAGAATGCTAAGGCTACAGTCTGGTGTACGGCGAGTGTCCCACTCAGGCTACAGAACACTTGGGTGTAGGGCGAATGTCCCACTCAGGCTACAGAACACTCGGGTGTACGGCGAGTGTCCCACTTAGGCTACAGAACACTCAGGTGTACGGCGAGTGTCCCACTCAGGCTACAGAACACTCGGGTGTACGGCGAGTGTCCCACTCAGGCTACAGAACACTCGGGTATAGGGCGAGTGTCCCACTCAGGCTACAGAACACTCGGGTATAGGGCGAGTATCCCACTCAGGCTACAGAACACTCGGGTATAGGGTGAGTGTCCCACTCAGGCTACAGAACACTCGGGTATAGGGTTAGTATCCCACTCAGGCTACAGAACACTCAGTTGTAGGGCGAGTGTCCCACTCAGGCTACAGAACACTCGGGTGTACTGTGAGTGTCCCACTCAGGCTACAGAACACTCGGGTATTGGGTGAGTGTCCCACTCAGGCTACAGAACACTCGGTTGTAGGGCTAAGTGTCCCACTCAGGCTACAGAACACTCGGGTATAGGGCAAGTGTCCCACTCAGGCTACAGAACACTTGGTTGTAGGGCAAGTGTCCCACTCAGGCTACAGAACACTCGGTTCTAGGGCGAGTGTCCCACTCAGGCTACAGAACACTCGGGTATAGGGCTTGTGTCCCACTCAGGCTACAGAACACTCGGGTATAGGGTGAGGGTCCAACTCAGGTTACAGAATACTCGGGTATAGGGCGAGGGTCCTACTCTGGCTACAGAACACTCGGGTTTAGGGCGAATGTCCCACTCAGGCTACAGAACACGCGGGTATAGGGCGAGGGTCCCACTCAGGCTACAGAACACTCGGGTATAGGGCGAGGGTCCCACTCAGGCTACAGAACACTTGGGTTTAGGGCGAATGTCCCACTCAGGCTACAGAACACTCGGGTTTAGGGCGAATGTCCCACTCAGGCTACAGAATATTCTGTCCGCATAAGAACCAGTGAGCCTTCCCTAAATCTATACCCCCACACTCAAGCTAAATCCGTTTAAAATGTCACTTGCTGCAGCTCAAAAACCAGACATATGCTACCCCCGTTGTTTTATTCTTGAAGATATTACCCCCAGCGTACTTTTGCATTGCTAAAAGGATGACTATGATACATCTAATAATTTAAAATGAAAGGTTAGTAGGTGCTTGAAATAGCATCTGTTCTGTCATCCAGCAAGAAGACTTCCCATTAGAGATAATATGATTTGGAAAGGCTTCTGTTTCACACTGCTTTCTTACGTGAACATAAAAATCACAAGAAAAAACAATAGAACATGTCTAATCAAGATTCTTATACAATTATCACCACAGGGGAATCGGAGCCCATTTTTATACTCCGATAGAAAATTGGTTGGCTTTTTTAGCTGCTATTTTTGACAAAAATCTATTTATTTTGTCTGGTAAAGTAGGACCACGGGCCATCATTTTAGGAAATGTAAGGGGGTTTTTATTCTCAAGGAGAGAGGCAAATTTGTGACAAAGTCAATAGTACCAATGAGTGCAGCGCGAGCAGTAAAAATTCGGAACATCCCCTCCAGCAGCTGAGTGTGGATGGAAAGCAGAATGGGTTGTGGAACCTAGTCGGCATTTTCAGTTTGTTTCCAAATCAGACTTCTAATCCCAAGACTTATTTTACATGGGTGTTTGATTGACCTCAACTTGGTCCCCCAGTTGAATTTTGGGGAAGGAGAAGAAACACTACAAAACGTTGCGAACCATCTGACCCTCTTTACCCTGTAAATATGTATATTTCACGAACAATATCATTGAATCCTATGGAAACTGTGATATTCTGACTTATAAACAATAATGGTTGGGTTATCTGGGGTCAAGAATGCTTCATGCTACATCTGTTAACTACAGTACTTTATTTGAGTGTCCGCTTGGGATTTTGGGACTGGTCAATGGGAGTAAGGGAGGAGTTACATTGCACACTGCTTAATGGCGTGTAACAAATTCTGCAGTTACTGGTGATAGATAACACTTCCCTATCTCTGTACCAACACATTCCAGCTAATTTTGATGAAAATGTCACTTGCATCAGCTCACAAGTCAGACATTTGCTACACCTACTTTTCTAGACTTGGAGATAAAAATAAAACAATCTGAGTTATTTTGATTTTAGAAGTTGACATGTTAAGAAAAGGGTGTTAAATTCTACAAATGCTGAAGAAAGTACGAACGACTGCTGTCACCTTAAAAATACCTACTGTGCGAGTGATTTTTGTTTTTTCTTCTAAAATATTAGAGGTCGGCAAAACTGTGAAATCAGAATAACCTTACATTCCAAAACCAAATACAACACCAAAGCCCTTAATATTTCTAGAACCAAACCTGGCCATATTTTTTTTTTTTTTTTTAATTATTTCAAGTTTTTCCGTTATATTATTTTAGTTTCCTAACTGTTTTTACGATTTTATACTTCTTTAAAGAAATTTTCATACTTTAAAAAAATTAATTCTTTAAAATAGTATTTTAGAATTTTCCTGCTTATTTTGATTTTTTTGCCCCACCCAAAACCGAATTCTTGGTTAAAGAGGTGAGTTTTTGGATGGACGTTGAAAGTGAAGAGAGAAGGTGCTTGGCAGGTATTGAGGGGAAGGACATTCCAGAGGTGTCGGGAAGTACAAGAGAAAGGATTTAGCAAGGAGAGGGCTTTATATACTAAAGAGGTAAACAGAAGAAATCCTTGAGCAGAACACAAGCGGTGGGCAGGGATATAGTGAGACATTAGGGCTGAGATGTAAGAATGGGCAGAGTGTATAATCTTAAAAGAGAGATGGAGAATTTGATAATAACATAGATTGTAAGCTCTAGGGGGCAGGGACTGTGTCTGCAAAATGTCTCTGTAAAGTGCTACATAAAACGAGCAGCACTATATAAGAACAAACAATTATTATTATTATTATTATTATTCAAGTGGGACTTAATGGGAAGCCAGAAGAGCGATTTTAGTAAGAGAGAAGCAGAGACAGATTTAGGGGGATAATACACAAAGGAGATCTAAGGATGCAGTAATAATGTATCTTTCCCTAGCAGCCACTGCAGTAATCACAGAATCACCAGGTCCAGATCACTCTTACACCTTGCATGGCATGATACAATGTAACAAGCGATAGGTTCCTATTGACATGTAACCCATATGTGATGAGATCCACACACTCACACTGCCCCCTGGCAGGTTCTTCTCCAATGTGCTCTGGACATGTGACTGTAATGGACATGAGAGCACCCAATGATAACAGCTGTGGAAGAGGAGGGACTATGAGGGAGCCTTTAAAAAGGGGGACAGCCATGTTGAATCAGATCTGCGTGGATAAGAGTGCTATCGGGTTGGGGGAGAATTTCAGCGTGTGTACGTGGCAGCAGGAGCAGAGGATTACAGCTCAGACGTAATCGAGAGTTCGAGCACCGTCGGAGGGGACCCTCAACAGCTACAAGGCACAGCGGTACCGAAGCACCCTTTTTGAAGTACAGGCCTGAAACAGTGGGTACACAACGAGCTCCCACGTTGTGTCGGCACCATCACAAATAGCCAATACACCCAGGATTGGGTGGCCAACGCACCAATGACACTGACTTACACCTGCACAGCCTTAATGGGAACTATATTATTACTGTGTGTTGTGTGTAGTGACCCTCTACCAAGGATCACGGGTTGCTCAGGTTAGTAAGAGTATAGTAAACCCGTTGTACTATCTGTATACAGTGTCTGCCTTTCTCCCGCCGTCTGACCATAGGCCACGAGTGGCTATTTAGTATCAATATGGACTCAGGCCCCCACCTCAGTATTAATCATAAGTCCGAGGGCTAAAAAGGGGGGTTACAGACATTTCATATTTATTGTTATTGAACGATGCAAGCAATGTTAAAGCATACATTAGAAAATCTCTAGGGCATTCCAACAAAAAAAAGAGGTGTGTAAATAATGCACACTCGGCCCAAGGGAAAAGAGGAAGAGAAAATATGGTAAGGTATTATTTATCATAGTGCCTTTAGCAAGGATACTCCTGTGCCTGAGAAGTTGATGGAAGGCATACTAATAACTGTTTTCTTATGGCTCTTTGGCATTGAACACAGTGCTGTATGTCAGTCAAGATATTGAGACACAATACCCAAAATCAACAGGGCTTACAATCAAAGTTTTGTTTTTTTGGAAACAAGCAGGTAAGGTACCTTCCCATATGTATATTTATTTATTTATAAAATATTTTACCAGGAAGTAATACATTGAGAGTTACCTCTCGTTTTCAAGTTTGTCCTGGGCACGGAGTTAAGACAAATAATACATGGTTACAAATACAGTTACATAAATTAGCAGGTTATACATTATATACAAGACATTGCATGCACAGTTAAAGATTATATTATGGGCGTATGAAACAGTTACAGACCAGATTAAAGTGTGAGACAGCCTTAGATTTGAAAGAACTTAAACTGGTGGTGGATGTGAGAGTCTCTGGTAGGTTGTTCCAGTTTTCCAGTTCCAGAAGGAGTAACGTCCGGATACTTTGTTGAGCCTTGGGACCATGAACAGTCTTTTGGAGTCCGATCTAAGATGATAGGTGCTGCATGTGGTAGGGGTGAGGAGCTTGTTCAGATAGCTCGTAGCTTGCCCATAAAGAATTTGAAGACAAGACAGGAAAGGTGAATTTTGCACCTAGACTCGAGTGATGACCAATCTAGATCTTTGAGCATTTCGCAGTGATTTGTGTTATACTGTAGTTGCATTGGAGAACAAAACGACAAATTGAATTGTAGAGGGTGTTAAGTTTGCTAAGGTGGGTTTGAGGTGCCGAACCATATACTATGTCTCCATAGTCGATAATTGGCATTAGCATCTGCTGTGCGATACGCTTTCTGACCAGCAGACTTAGGGAGGATTTGTTCCTGTAAAGTACCTCTAGTTTGGCATAGGTCTTGGTTGTCAGGGTATCAATGTGCATCCCGAATGTTAAGTGGGAGTCAAACCATAAGCCCAGGTATTTAAAACTAGTGACAGGGGTTAGGGTGGTGTTAGTGTTGGTTCTAATCTGGAGCTCTGTCGCTGGAAGCTTTAAGAATTTATGACATTTCCAGGTTCCCCTACTTCAAATGCGGTGACATTAACACTAAGGTATAATTATAATACTAACAAGGTTTGTATGCTACACCTATACCGCCTCTTTCCCTAGAGTGAGCTAATTCCTTAGGCTGAGTCCCCTCTAGCGCTGAGTGGGCTTAGCAGGCAGCGCTTGCGGCGGTTACTTACATATATAGATATATGTAAGTTCCCGCTCACGCGGTGCGCGTGGTGCTCGTGCGCGGGCACACACGCTCAACCGCGATCGGCGCTTAGGTAAACGAAAACTATACTTACCCGCGCGCTCCACTACCCGCAATGCTCCCAACCTCCTCCCCTCCCCCGCGTGCGCATACAAGCAGGACACCCAGCGCTCATGCTTGGAGGGCTCTCCAAGCATGAGCGCGCTCAGCGCCAGCGGGCACTTAGACCCTACTTTATCACCGGCTTTTTGGTGTTTAATGTGACGGTACATCTAGTGTACCTTTTTTTCCTAAAATAATGTCATTCAGTTTCGGAAAATCTTGAATTCCTTCACTGTATTATCCTCCACCTCTGCTGAGAGTTTGTTCTATGCATCCACTACACTTTCAGTGAGGAACTTCTTCATTGGTACCTGAATCTACCCCACTTTCTTCCCCCATGACATCAGTACATGATCTCTCATCTTAACACTCCGTGTTCCTCAGTGAAGGCTCACCCGGTGCTTTTCCTTCCATTGCAGAATCATCTCACAGAACCACATGACTAATTTAGACATCTTTCCAGCAGGATATAGCAAATGGTTAAGGTCAATTGATTGTTTATCTTCTTCTAAACTTTCAAGCTATGCAAACATTACAACTAATGTACAATGTAAAGTAGAGGCAAGTGAGAACCAAGCTCCCATCAAAATAAACACCAGTGACCATGGAAACTCTCTCTAACCCTCATTTCATGCAGCCAGCAAAGAAATGTACCCAATAACATTTTCTGCGCCAGGAAAGGAGCCAGCAAAATGCTGCTCCTGACAACACAGTTAAATGACCCACTTCTTGCAGACTCTGAAAAAAAAGGCTGTATTTAGGCCCCTGGAAACTGTCTTTAATAAGGCCATTCGTTTCCCCTGTCGCCTGGGTCCCTCCAAGTCATCCCTCACGCTGCGTGCCCCTCCTGGTTTCCCTGCAGCCAGCCATTAACGCGGGAGGTATGGAGAGATAATGAAGCCGTCTGGCTCAGTAAATATTGCCCAGCTCCGCGGTGGGTGCAAGGCCCATTATTTAGGTACTGGAGCCCAAGAGGAGTTTATATCACAGTGGTTGGGGAGGGGGTTGAAAGAGTAGCTTGGCTGGCGTGCCATTGCAGCAGTAAATGTTGCTGAATGTATCTTACTCGGAACTTTTCAACTCCCACAGGGAACATTGAGGCAATATCGCATGATTCCCCTGTTTCTCCTCCATGCACAGATATAATCCGTGCCATTGGTTTAATGGTATATTTCAATAGAGCGCAATGGGGCAGATCCACAGAAGTCCATAATTTTGGCGCTAATAACGTGCGTTATCTGAAACTGGGAACGGACATTTTTTTTTTTTAAATTTTAGCGGGTATCCTCAAAGACAATGAGATGCAAAAATAACATCCGTTTGTCAAAGTAGCAGCGCTACAAAAAGGATCTAAATCAGTGGGAAGGTTACCAGATATCGTGGATCGGTAGAATTATTTCCACTAAGATGAATATACTCCCAAGAATGTTATACCTCTTCCAGACACTACCGACCCACGTCCCTGGCACTGATCTAAAACACATACAGACCAAATTGTTCCACTTTATTTGGCAGGGCAAGAGACCCAGAGTCGCTAGAGCGGTCCTGATGGCGGCAAGATCTAAGGGAGGACTGGGAGTTCCTGACCTACACAAATATTATTTGGCGGCACAACTCAAGCAGGTAGTAATGTGGAACTCTGACCCGACCCGTTGTAGTTGGGTGGAAATAGAGACTCGGTGTGCCAAAATGCCTTCCCTGCAAGCCTGCCTCTGGAGCCTGGACAGAGGAGAGGGGCCCTCGCCCAATCTCAAATTACAAGCCGCACGTCACACGTGGGACGTATGGACACGATGTAAATACAAATACGGCCTCACCTCCAAAAGCTCTCAGTTGACCCCTATCTTTAACAACCCGAAATTCCCCCCGGGATGTGGATCTAAGCTGTTCGACCAATTCAGCGCGCGGGGTATAGAGGCGATTGCGGACTTACTGAGCCTAGGGAGGCTTCTGAGCTACCAAGAACTGAGGACCAAATATAAAATCAGGGAATTGGACACATTTAAATACCTTCAAATTAGAAATTTCATTAGAACAACATGCCCTCTTCCAGAATACCCCACTCTCACGAGGTTCGAACATCTCTGCGAGACTAAGACCCACCAGAAAGGTCTAATCTCGGACATATATGGAGTCCTGGAGCACTCATCAACCCCCAAGGAGCATGATTACATGCTCAAATGGGCAGCAGATCTAAATATAAATATAGATAGAGAGACTTGGGAAGAAATCTGGCAGGCGGCTTCGGAGACCTCCCTATGCACCACAATAAAGGAAAACATTTATAAAATCTTGTTTGGCTGGTATCTTACCCCAGCACGATTAAACCAGATCTACCCTCAGGCATCCGACTTATGCTGGAGAGGCTGTGGTCATAGAGGGGACATGGTCCACATCTGGTGGACCTGTCCAGAAATTGTGAAATACTGGGCCAAGGTCCAAATTCTGATAAAAGAGGTCACCGACCTGGAACTACCTATCGAACCACTGACCTACCTGTTGGCCGCACCTATGTCAGACATAGTCCGGCCTACCAGGAAATTAATATCCTTCATTCTCACTGCGGCCAGATGTTGTGTTGCGGCCTCCTGGAGGAAAACAACCACCCCGGCAATGGGGACTATCGAAAAAAGGGTCGGAGAGGTACTGATTATGGAGCGGCTAACTGCCACTGTAAGGCAAAAACTCCAGGCCCATGAGGATATCTGGGAACCCTGGAGCTCCCGCTACAGGCCCGGTGGCCCAACCCCGGGGAGACGGAGGGTTACCCCCTCCCCTTAAGAGTCGAGAAACAACCCCCGACAAGACATCCCCAACAGCCAGATGGGTCACCCCCCCCCCCCCCGACCCACCCCTCCCCCCCCCTCCTCCCCCCTCTGCCTCCCCTCTCTGGAGGCACTCCCCCCTCTTTTTGACAACAGTTGCAGTCAATTTCTTTCCCCCCCCCAAAAAAAAAAAAAAAAAATGTCAAATGTTAGGCTACATTGCTTTTTATTTCTGTAACAATGTCTAATTGCCTAATAAAATTGTTTGGAAAAAAAAAAAAAAAAAAAAAAAAAGTAGCAGCGCTATTAATGGGGATTTTCATGTCTCAGAGACGCGTTCTCTAATACACAGCATTGGTCAAACTTTAACGCACGGTGTTAACGCACGTGACAAAGACGCATTACTTGTGCGCTACTGAAAGCTAATGCAATTATTGTTAAAACATTGAGAAATGTAAAATTTTAAAACGTATTCACATATCCATTATTTATTTTAATTGTGCATTAATAACAATTAAATATGAATATGTGTGGTTGAGGTGTGTATAGATATACATTTTTGTACTGGACACCCATACTTAATACAGTCATTATTACATTATATTTAGTGATGGGCAATTTTTTGGGGGAAGATTTTGATCCGAAGCGGAATGGCCGGTTCTTTTGATCCGTGGATTTCAGCGGATTCCAGCGGATCAATCTCAAAAAGGGCGATTCGCGTTTTGCGGATTTTTTTATTATTACCAATACAAGAATACATTTTAAGAATCCGCCAACGAGTCGCTGAACCCGCGGGTTGGAATCTAAAAATTCGTCAACATATTTTATCCAACTGCGTTTTTTAATGAATCCGCGCGGATTAAAACTAACCAAATCCATTTACACCCAGAAAACGGATTTGGGCGGATTCACCGATCTCTAATTATATACCATATTAAAAAGTAGAAAATGATGAATGGTCACTACTCCCTTCTACTAAACCAAGCTTCTGGAGTATAAAATCAGCTTTATTAGGAAAGAATGCTGGACATCACAGATAAGAACACTCTATGGGGCCTATGCAGAGAGCAGCGCTATTTCAAAACTCGCCATTTTTTGGAGAATTTCACGCAGAAAACAGCAGAAAATGGCGAGTTACGAAAAACGCGCCAATTTTTTTTTTCTATTTCTAAAACTCGCCTCGTGGCTGGCGAGAACCTCCATCTCGCCAGTTTTAAAAATATCCTAATGCAGAGAGGCGCGAACGGCATCTAGCGGCTGTTCGCGCCAATAAAATGGCGCGATTGTCTCCTTTTTGCCTCGCCAGGAAAAGTTGGCAAGAAGCTGCCGCTCGCGGCCATAGCAAAGGGAAAAAAAAGGCGCAAATTTTTTTTAACACATTTCTGCAGCGCGCATCTCGCCAATTTAAACTCGCCACACGCATTCATGTTAAACATAGCAGAATTCGCACATTTCTGCATATGGAGAATAAAACTCTCCAAAAAAGCTACTTTTTATTAAACTCGCCAATTTTAAAATTCGCTGCTCTCTGCATAGGCCCCTTAGAGTTTATTTCCTAATAAAGCTGATTTTATACTCCAGAAGCTTGGTTTAGTACAAGGGAGTAGTGACCATTCATCACTTTTCTACTTTTTAGCATTTATCCTGGATGGAGCACACAGGGGTCTCATATTTTTAGCAGTTTTTTTGCCATTACACAGCGGAGGCGGTATCCGTTCGATCTGCGCACCGGAGCGCTTTGCTTGCTGGGTCCCCAGCCAGAGTGCAGCCGTCCATCCCCTGGAAACGGCGTCTTTGTCATCAGCACAGACCGGCTGAGGAGTTGGTGAGGATACCAGACGGCAGAGCAGAGGCGGCATCCGTTAGAACCTTGCGCCAGAGCGCTTTGCATGCTGGTTCCCAGCCGGAGTGTAGCCGATCATCTTTACAGACACGGCGTTCTCTTCACTCTCATAGACCGGCTGACGGGTTGGCTAGGACACCGAACGGGTAAGGGCAGCAGCTTGTGGCATTATTCTGAGCTTACAAGTGGCGTGCCTGCGGACACGTCACTATGTACCTATAGATCTTAATCTGCATCTTAGCCCCCGTCTCAGTAGTTAGTCCCTATATGCTACCCTTTATTTACTTTTTATCATTTCATTATACCTGCATTGAGACCCCTTCTCTTGTTAGACTTTGGCAGTGGCTGTTAGCAGTTCTAATTACCTACACATGGTTTTGCAGCATCGGATTTACCGGAGTTCACTCTCTACCTTTTCCTATATACCATATTAGTTGACACAAACATATCACTTTCATCCCTAATAAATCATAATATATGGTACTTTATTATGTGCGATCCGGGGTAACAGTGAGGTGGCCATTCCGGAGCTTGGCGCATGCGTAGTGGCAATTGGCGTGGTGGCCCTTTTGGTTAGGCTCCGCAAGGACAACAGCGGGACTACAGGT
The DNA here is from genome assembly GCF_040206685.1 of Ascaphus truei. Classification (NCBI taxonomy): domain Eukaryota; kingdom Metazoa; phylum Chordata; class Amphibia; order Anura; family Ascaphidae; genus Ascaphus; species Ascaphus truei. The sequence continues at coordinate 14,558,423 of NC_134485.1, read as the reverse complement.
CCCAGAATCCTCAGGGGAGGGTGGAGGGATACCACATGGGCTGAGACAGCCAATGGACTGCCTGCATCCTGGAGGAACAGGATATCCTCCGTGACGAAGAGCCCGCTCACCAGAGCAGGCTGAGGCGGCGACCTGGAAGGTAGCATCCAGGAAGCAGTGCTTCCATGGATTAGGCTGAATAGAGAGGTGACCAGGCCGCTCACCAGGAGTATTCCTAAATTATAGGTATATGTAAGAGATTGCAAGGTGCACAGGGGAATAAATGTATATATTATTAACAAGGTTGACCAGAAAGAGACCCCAAAAGCTGCACTCGTGCCAGTGTATATATTGTATGAAATAGGGATTCAAAATATCCCTGAGATGTAATATCTCATAGAGGCAAGTCTATTGACTAATGGATCAGCATTTAAAATAAAATAATATAATTTCATTACATAAATCAAATATAACAGTGTGAAATATATACAGTGATATCTTAAAATCCCAGAGGGGTGCGGAGACACTCTAGTATATATGATAGTATATAGGATAGTATAGACACAACTATTGGTATAATAATAGTTGGAAGATGACTATCTCAATATTAACCAATTAATGTCCTATTATTTAAATAATGGCTTGTCACATGTACAAATCTACCCAGAGTCTGTCTGCAAGGTATTTAATTTCTTGCCATTCTCTCTCAGTATCAGAGTAATGTGTCAAAACACCTAGAGACAAAATAACAAGTTTTGATAAAGTATACTATCCTATATACTATCCTATATACTAGAGTCTCTCCGCACCACTCTGGGGTTTTTAAGATAACACTGTATATATTTATCACACTGTAATATTTGATTTATGTAATAAAATTGTATTATTTTATTTGAAATGCTGACCCATTAGTCATTAGACTTGCCTCTGTGAGATATTACATCTCAGGAATATTTTGAATACCTATTTCATACAATATAAACACTGGCACAAGTGCAGCTTTTGGGGTCTCTTTCTGATCCTTCTTGGATCAACCTTGTTAATAACTTCCATGGATTAGGCCCAGATCGTGCCCCCTAGGCCCCAGCTAGGCCTTGAGCCAATTCAGAGGAGTATTGTAGGGAAGGCCTCAGATAGGGGCCCTTCCCCTTTAGTACTATAGTAGTACTGCTGCGCCGGTGGACGGACGTCCACGCGGCGATCTGTGGCCTGGGACCAGGCCGCAGTATTCTGGGACGTTGTGTGAGACCCTCCGGCTGGAGCTCCCACCACAAGGAGAATCTGGACCCTGAGGCGAGAGGGGAATTACTGTCGGAGGACCCACTGCGTGGGACCTTCTTTAGTCCAAGTCTGCAAGCTGCACCTGGGTACTGGAGTACCCAGGCAGGTACCCAACGTGCACCAACATTTACATTGGGTAGCGCTACCTCACATTTGGGTGGGATTGTTGGGAAGGACACCAGGGGTTATTGGTGCCATGGCACCTTCAGTACTTTGGAGGAACCGCTCAGTGTTTGGGGTCACGGCATTATACTGTGGTTACCTAGTATTGTGTGTTACAGGTGCGCCGATGAGTATTCTAAAACTTGCCTTGGAAAATCTGGGGCTATCACCAACAAGATCCAGGTACATACTGGGTACATGCTGCAACATTTCAGTGACATTTCTGCAGAGACTAATGGCCCGTTGGATTAACACACCAGGGGTCCCTGGTAGTCCCATTCTGTTTGAATGGGACTGCCAAGGACCCCCGCTGTTAATCCGATGGGCCATTAGTCTGTCTGCAGAAATGTTTCAGCATGTACCCAGCATGTACCTGGGTCTTGTTGGTGATTGCCCCAGATTTGTTTTAGAATACTCGTCGGCACTACAGTATATGTGTTTCGTATTGTCTACAGTACAGATCAGTTATATACTTTGTGTGGTGTAGTGCTTACTACTGTGTATTGGTTCCTTTGCGAGGTTATCCTGCCAATACTGGGATCCCTCATAGGTGGAGGCACTGCACGCAAGGAGATAGAGCTCACCCCAGGCTCCCAGAAGCGGAGGCTCAGGCCTCCTGTGAGCAGACAGGTACAGCAGCACGCGAAGTCGCCCGCGTATTTCCCTTAGGCATAGGGAAAGGGGGCTACATATATATATCTATGTATCACGCATGAAATTTTTCGTAATGAAAGGGTTAAGTCCTATACTCATTATATTGCTTTTAGGCTATTCCCAGAAAAAACTCCATGATAATCCAGGTTTGGATGTAGGCAACGACATCTTCTGAAAGGTCTTAAATATCGTAGTGTTATTCCCATGCACTAACATGAACAGGTCTGAGGATCTCCGTTGTTAGGTGACCTGCTCATTACCATATGTTTTGCATACGCGGACGCAAGACGTCCCTTAAAATGTATCGATGCAATATTTTTTCCGGTAGCACAAGAGTATCGTAATGCAAATCCGCTTTGGGGATACGCATTACTTGTCTTGTGTCTGTTTTCAGATATAAATTGTGTGGCCCTGAGTATGCTAGCTACCCCTGAAGAAGGTCCCATTGGGGACTATGTCTACATGCTGGACTAAATAAACCTTTATTGTTTTGATTTTCTAGTCCTGTGCTGTACAGTATGTTGATCACTATTTGTGATCTTCATTGACTGTTATCAATTGCTGTTTACCGAGCACCACTCACAACTCTACTGTGGCATTTAACTCAGTGTGTAACCCATGCTGTTCTTTATCTATATAATTATATAGATACAGCATACAAGTCATTAATGATCACCAAGCTGATTACAATACCAGCACAGCACAGGGAGTAGAAGAAAAAGGTGTACATCAGGCAGTTTCGGTCCCCAGAAGGCCCTTCTTAAGGGATATATATAATTAATGATCACCAAGGGATTAATGATCACCAAGCTGATTACAATACCAGCACAGCACAGGGAGTAGAAGAAAAAGGTGTACATCAGGCACATATATATCCCTTAAGAAGGGCCCTCTGGGGACCGAAACTGCCTGATGTACACCTTTTTCTTCTACTCCCTGTGCTGTGCTGGTATTGTAATCAGCTTGGTGATCATTAATGACTTGTATACTGTATCTATATAATTATATAGATAAAGAACAGCATGGGTTACACACTGAGTTAAATGCCACATATATATATATCCCCCTTAAGAAGGGCCCTCTGGGGACCGAAACTGCCTGATGTACACCTTTTTCTTCTACTCCCTGTATATATATACTGTATATATATATATACAGTGGTCGACAAATCACCAAAAAATCTACTCGCCACACAAAAAAAATCTACTCGCCACCTAGTACCAAACGTGTGCTGCTTGGGCCAATAGGAGCTCGCCACGATGTTAAATCCACTCGCCCCGGGCGAGCAAATGTATAGGTTTGTCGAACACTGTATATATATATATATATATATACTTACTGTATATATATATATATATACATTGAGTTAAGTTATGGTGAGTAAAAAAAGTGACAAAAACCCTCCACAGCAAAGCATATAGCAAATGGAAATACAACTGTATGCTCATTTGCATGTCTTAGGCAGGTCAGCAACCCCACCTTTCACCATTATCACCCAGCACACAGCACTTCCACTGCAGCAAGGGATTCTGGGAAATGACTTGCAAATGAGCACACAGTGCCACTTTTTGCTTCAAAAAATATTTTAACCCTGGCTGTGCTCAAAGCTGTGACCATGCAGCAAGCTTAAGCCCATATGGAACCATGTTAAAAATGTTTTTTGAAGCAAAAAGTGGCACGGTGTGCTCATTTGTATGTCATTTCCCAGAATCCCTTGCTGCAGTGGAAGTGCTGTGTGCTGGGTGATAATGGTGAAAGGCAGGGTTGCAAACCTGCCTAAGACATGCAAATGAGCATACAGTTGTATTTCCATTTGATATATATATAATATATACATATTCTATTTTGTACATACATACAGTAATACAACAATCCATAAAATCCATTCATGACACCAATAAGGCTGCTAATGGTACTTTATGCATCTCTAAAAAAAACCTAAAAGTTTTTAACTGATGTGTTTCTCCTATAACCTTCACATGCTTTGGTCTAATATAAAATTATTATATCTCCAAACAAATTCTGGCAGCACAGGGGTTACGTACCCGAGGAGGGCCCTTTAGCACCAGGAGGGTTAAAAAGGTGCCTGCCATATCTTTGACAGAAGCTGCTACCCTGCTGTGAAAGTTGTCCCAAGTGACTCAGAGGGAATGACTCAGGAGGGCACAGTTTGGCACGGCGTAGATGGGCTGTGTGTCCTTGACAGTGGTAGGAGGAGGGCCAGAGTTACAGTCGACCTGCCAAAAAATAATCTCTGGGCCTCCCGGAGTAATCAGTCTCTGTAATAGGATGGGACTGTCCGAGTGATGTCTTACACTGCAATGGGATTCCTCAAGCAGTTGGTCAAGGACAGGCAGCAGCTTTCTATTACCGAGGCGCGCTCAGGCTTGACAGCCCACCAGATAAATACAGATGGATTTGAGTGATGGGATCTTTTATGACCTGCCCCCAATTGGGTAATTTTTAAAGTCTGTCCACTTGGCTTTCTCATTAAACACTGTGAGAGGACAGCTTCAGCAGGAGAGCTGTCAGGGTTGGAAAGGCAGTGCAGGCATCCTACAGCTGGCTGCCACTTAGCAAAGTACGAGGCATTTACACTTAAGAGGAAAGCACTCAAACATTCGACACTGTGTCTGATTGAGGTGATGTTTACATCATAATCCATTGCAGTGTCTTCCCCTTTATTTATTCATTAACCCCAAGCGGCCCCCTAAATAATCAGCTCTAGTGGTCCAATTTATTGGGAAATAAAAATGGCAGCTAACATGATCATTCAGACAAGCTAGTAGTGAGTGGAAGATTGACCTGATGCAGCATTACCAATCTCGCCCCTCGTGGGATTCGTGTTCAGTCTTCTTGTGCATATTATGCCCCTATTTGCAGTGGTGAGATGTTACAAGGCAGTAAGAAGTACCGCCCGCTTGTTGACATTTACAAGCCGATACCCTGACTCTTTGCCCCTTTGTGTTCTTATAGCAATACATATAAAAAAAAACTTTGAAGAAGTCTGCTGAAGGCGCTTTGTCAGGGTTTGACCCGGAGACTACGGATTTCTGCCACGTATCTCCAGGCAATGGGTTGAGCTAAGTAATCTCCGGGCGGTGGCAGAGGCGGCATCTCCCCCTGCAAATCCCGTCAACATGGCTGCGTGAAGGCAAATGGCGCTGTGTTTCCATGACAATGGGACGCTAAGTGACGGCACAGCTTCACGTGACGACTCTTTGACAAAGTACACCGTCAGGTATGGAACGCGTCAGTTTTTCCTTGATTGCGGCTTGTTCTCTTTGCCGGTGAGCTGTGCACGCCTTCCTTCCGTCACAATCATGTGACGCTCAGTTGCCATGACAACGGGGCGCGACGCCACATAGCATCGCGTTGCCATGACAACGGGGCATCACGTGACGCCTCGGTGCTAAAGGGTGTCCTGTTGTCATGGCAACCTGACGCCGTGGTGTCATTATCATGGCAACACACGCCATATGAAGTCACGGAGCCACGCTGACTGACCCTTGCAAGGGAAGATGGTGCCGGGGGAGAGGGAATACTGGGGGAGAGGGAGGACCGGGGGAGAGAGAATACCGGGGGAGAGAGAGGACCGGTAAGAGAAATAAATATATAAAATAAATGGTACTTTCCTGTTATCCGGAGCCGTATTCAAAGCAATTTATTTAATTAAAAACGTATTTATTATTTCATTAAAAACTAAGTAACAACATATTTATTATTGAAAACAAAGCATTTTTGGAGGCCAAAAACTTTAATTGCTTTCAACAGTGACTCAAAGAAGTCCTCATCTCCCACGTGCGGCCTCCAAATGAATTCGGCTAAATATGACTCTAAATGATGACGTGCTGTTCCTCGTGTTGTTTGTTGCACCACTGTGTATTAGGAGGAGGTGGGGAGGGGCAGTTACTAGGTTAGGGGGCAGTCCTCACTGTGTATTAGGAGGTGGCAGGGAGGGGCAGTTACTGGTGTTAGGGTGGCAGTTATCTCTGTGTATGAGGAGGTGGTGAGGGGCAGTCATCTCTCTGTATTAGGAGGGAGGGGCAGTTATCTGTATTAGGAGGGTTTGAGGAGGTGGGGACGGGCATTTTACTGGTTGGAGGGCATTAGTGGGAGTTGAGTGGAGGGGGTGGTAGATTTAATACAGTATGTGTACTTTCCTGATAACAGGAATATGGCTCCGGATATCAGGAAAGTACCAAATAAATAAATGGAATTTTTGTTTACTGTAAAACGTCTCTGAGTTTAACCTTCAATAGAAGGTGCCAACCCTGAGCTTTTTTGACCAGTTTAAACAGCATTTAAGCACACAGCCACTACTTTTAATGGCACTATTTGCTTCCCCGCAATGCATTTCTGACCTCTCAGCCCATACACAGCGACCATCTTTTGCTCGGAGCAGAAGGAGCTGAAATAAAACTGTCCGCAGAATGTGTCAGGGAGTTGTGTTTTATTATTCAGGAAGAAATAGCTCGCGTAGGGTTTTTATGTACTAGTTTCAGCGTTCCCGGAGGAACCGCCGCAGGCACGAAAACAATGCACACAACAGTGAAGACTGCAGAAAAGAGTGGGGTGGTCATCATAACAGTGCAGACATGCCACAATGAGGCTTTAAAGCTGCAGGAGGAAGACACAGTGATACCGGCGGTAAATTCCCTTTTACAGCAAGTTCAAAGAAATAACAACTCCTTACTTGGCCTTGTGCTGTTGCAGAAATGGCATGATGCCCAAACAAGGAAATGCCCAAATATGGACATGCCCAAATATGGAAATGCCCAAACATGGAAATGACCCATTATATGGACATGCCCGGGTTCGGGCATTTACGCGCATCTTCCAGGCTGACTGAACGCAGCTGGAGGGACTACTTCTGCTAAGGAGGCAGAGAGACTGCTTCTGCTGGGGAGGCAGAGAGACATGGAGAGACTGCTTCTGCTGAGGAGGCAGAGAGACATGGAGAGACTGCTTCTCCTGGGGAGGCAGAGAGACATGGAGAGACTGCTTCTGCTGAGGAGGCAGAGAGACATGGAGAGACTGCTTCTGCTGAGGAGGCAGAGATACTGCTTCTGCTGGGGAGGCAGAGAGACTGGAGAGACTGCTTCTGCTGGCGAGGCAGAGAGACATGGAGAGACTGCTTCTGCTGAGGAGGCAGAGAGACATGGAGAGACTGCTTCTCCTGGGGAGGCAGAGAGACATGGAGAGACTGCTTCTGCTGAGGAGGCAGAGAGACACGGAGAGACTGCTTCTGCTGAGGAGGCAGAGAGACTGCTTCTGCTGAGGAGGCAGAGAGACTGCTTCTGCTGAGGAGGCAGAGAGACATGGAGAGACTGCTTCTCCTGGGGAGGCAGAAAGACATGGAGAGACTGCTTCTGCTGGGGAGGCAGAGAGACATGGAGGGACTACTTCTGCTGAGGAGGCAGAGAGACATGGAGAGACTACTTCTGCTGGGGAGGCAGAGAGACATGGAGAGACTGCTTCTCCTGGGGAGGCAGAGAGACATGGAGAGACTGCTTCTGCTGGGGAGGCAGAGACATGGAGAGACTGCTTCTGCTGGGGAGGCAGAGAGACATGGAGAGACTGCTTCTGCTGGGGAGGCAGAGAGACATGGAGAGACTGCTTCTGCTGGGAAGGCAGAGAGACATGGAGAGACTACTTCTGCTGAGGAGGCAGAGAGACATGGAGAGACTGCTTCTGCTGGGAAGGCAGAGAGACATGGAGAGACTGCTTCTGCTGGGAAGGCAGAGAGACACGGAGAGACTGTTTCTGCTGGGGAGGCAGAGAGACATGGAGAGACTGCTTCTGCTGGGAAGGCAGAGAGACATGGAGAGACTGCTTCTGCTGGGAAGGCAGAGAGACACGGAGAGACTGTTTCTGCTGGGGAGGCAGAGAGACATGGAGAGACTGCTTCTGCTGAGGAGGCAGAGAGACATGGAGAGACTGCTTCTCCTGGGGAGGCAGAGAGACATGGAGAGACTGCTTCTGCTGAGGAGGCAGAGAGACTGCTTCTGCTGGGGAGGCAGAGAGACTGGAGAGACTGCTTCTGCTGGGGAGGCAGAGAGACATGGAGAGACTGCTTCTGCTGAGGAGGCAGAGAGACATGGAGAGACTGCTTCTCCTGGGGAGGCAGAGAGACATGGAGAGACTGCTTCTGCTGAGGAGGCAGAGAGACATGGAGAGACTGCTTCTGCTGAGGAGGCAGAGAGACTGCTTCTGCTGAGGAGGCAGAGAGACTGCTTCTGCTGAGGAGGCAGAGAGACATGGAGAGACTGCTTCTCCTGGGGAGGCAGAGAGACATGGAGAGACTGCTTCTGCTGGGGAGGCAGAGAGACATGGAGGGACTACTTCTGCTGAGGAGGCAGAGAGACATGGAGAGACCGCTTCTGCTGGGGAGGCAGAGAGACATGGAGAGACTGCTTCTCCTGGGGAGGCAGAAAGACATGGAGAGACTGCTTCTGCTGGGGAGGCAGAGAGACATGGAGAGACTGCTTCTGCTGGGGAGGCAGAGAGACATGGAGAGACTGCTTCTGCTGAGGAGGCAGAGAGACATGGAGAGACTGCTTCTCCTGGGGAGGCAGAGAGACATGGAGAGACTGCTTCTGCTGAGGAGGCAGAGAGACTGCTTCTGCTGAGGAGGCAGAGAGACTGCTTCTGCTGAGGAGGCAGAGAGACATGGAGAGACTGCTTCTCCTGGGGAGGCAGAGAGACATGGAGAGACTGCTTCTGCTGGGGAGGCAGAGAGACATGGAGGGACTACTTCTGCTGAGGAGGCAGAGAGACTGCTTCTGCTGGGGAGGCAGAGAGACATGGAGAGACTGCTTCTGCTGGGGAGGCAGAGAGACATAGAGAGACTGCTTCTGCTGGGAAGGCAGAGAGACATGGAGAGACTACTTCTGCTGAGGAGGCAGAGAGACATGGAGAGACTGCTTCTGCTGGGAAGGCAGAGAGACATGGAGAGACTGCTTCTGCTGGGAAGGCAGAGAGACACGGAGAGACTGTTTCTGCTGGGGAGGCAGAGAGACATGGAGAGACTGCTTCTGACTGCTTCTGCTGGGGAGGCAGAGAGACATGGAGAGACTGCTTCTGACTGCTTCTGCTGGGGAGGCAGAGAGACATGGAGAGACTGCTTCTGACTGCTTCTGCTGAGGAGGCAGAGAGACATGGAGAGACTGCTTCTGACTGCTTCTGCTGAGGAGGCAGAGAGACATGGAGAGACTGCTTCTGGCTGCTTCTGCTGGGGAGGCAGAGAGACATGGAGAGAGACGGGCTGCTGCTGTAGTGTAAATTAATTGCTGTAGTTTCAGTCAGAAGGTTACTGTTGCGAGGGTCCATTGGCGACAGACCCCAGAAATTTGCCGACGACCCCCCCCAAGGGGGGCGCCATCAATGGGTGGCACACCACTGATCTATTGGAATACAACTGGAACAGGGCAAAGTGATCGGGTGAGCTCTGAAAGAGCGATCATACGACCCTACGGTTTGTGTTGATCGAATTCCAGGGGAGCGTCGCAGATACCCAAAAAAGAAAAAATATATATAGTGTAATACAGTAACAAAGTGTCGGTAAAAATATAAGGGGTTGCCAAAGCACTACTCACAAACGCATTGAATCTGTCTGGAACCGTGAAACATCCCAGCCAGGTGCGGTATAAACGGACAGCAGTCTCATGAAAAAGAGAAAACAGCCATGGTGCAGATAGAATAACAAAGTTTTATAAATAAAGGTCACAAATGGAGGCTTACATAGATCGTAAAAGTAAAGGCAGTATGCAGCTGGGTCTTTAGTGTGTCGCAATCTGTCACCGCCCGGTACACACTGCTCTCAGCTCTCGTGCGTCTGGACACCGTGACGTCACTTCCGGATCGTGTCGTCACAGCTCGCCGGAACGGAAGACACAACCAAGACTCCCTCTGCTTCTCTTCCTCCTGTAAGATGGCTAACGAGCCAGACTCTACGCGTTTCGACGTAATGATTATCCAGTGATAACTCCGGAGGGGGCACTTCCTACCTTACGGTTTGGGCAGTAACAACATTTTCCCCACAATAATAGTATCCAGATATAAGTATTTATCCCCATCTTTTCCGTAGAAAAACACCATTGCTAACTGTTTTAAGTTGAATTTTTTTACGTAATAAATGCTCAAAATAAAACTAGATACCTTCTAAATTATTTAACAGTTATTACAAATTAAAGGTGTTTATTTTTTGTATTTTTTTACATTTTAAATTGAGTAAAACACTCTTTCTATCTCCAGTCAATGAATATGAATATGAGATGTGGGAATGGGTGGGATTACGAAGGGGAAAACGCAGGGATCCTACAAGTGTGGAGGGGGGAAGGAGGCAAGGTGTTTGAGATCATTGGAATGTTACTTGCTGTACCCAAAACATTGATTACTCCTACTGATGACTGCTGACAGCCTCACAGAAATACACAGTACAGTATATCACCTGCTAGCCATATTCTTAAATCATGATATTACTATCACACTGGTATTATAATACTCTTTCTTATTTAGCACTGACACGGTTTGCAGTGCTGTGCATAACATTTTGCAGGCACAATGATTCCCTGCCCCGTAGAGCTTACAATCAAATTTTGGTGCCTGAGGGAGATAAAGTGACTTGCCCAAGGTCAGAAGGAGCTCACACTACAATTTTCAACCAGGCTCCCCTGCTTTATAGTCAGTATCATTGTTTATAGAGCCAGTGTCATTACAGAGCCTCTCCTTGAGACCCTTATATTGCCCACCTTAATATAACTATGAAGCCATTGGCACACATGTATTACATAATGCTTAACCATAAGGCACCCGATGGCACCATTCAAATAAAGGTTTAGCACCACTTAGTAAATATCAACCTGTGTGTTATTTTTGTCATTGGAGAAGCAGTGGAGAGTGAACATTGATTTACCATCACTACGATCCCTCCAAGTTTAGAGATGATTCAATTCCATGAAGGAAAGGAAAACCATCAACAGAATTCCCTGATGTGTGACAAACTCCATAGTGTACACTTTTTATGGGGGGTGGTCCAGTGACTACAAACCCACAAAAGTCCTAAGCTTCGGTAGTGGGGAGGATGAGGCCTCGGATATAGTAAGTGCGCGTGCAACGGAGCGCGTGGCGGCACGCGTGCCTGCTGCCGAGACGATCCGTGGCCTGTGGGATCTGAAGGAGACGTGAAGGGGAGGCGTGGCAGAGGCGTTGCCCGTGACATCACGTGAGCCATTCGCCCTCATTTGCTGAACCACGCGCATGTGACCCTGCTGTCGCACGACAAAATCCAAACACTATGTCGCGTGGAAAATCGGCCGCACCATCGCGCTCCTTTGCGCGCGTGGTCACGCTCTCTATGGCCTGCCTCATATAAGTACGGCCTTTTGTTGTCCGCACGCTAAGTATGGACGTGGCCTTATTAACTAGATGGCAGCTTTCATTTGAGCAGATGTGACCTGGATGTGATGCGACTTAAATGTCTAATTTTCACAAAGTGCCATTTAACACCCGAGATTCACGGTGAAGGATTTCCATGGCCAGCTTTGTATTTGCCTTTCATTGCCTTGTCTGGTCTATGTTCTCTCGTGCGTGGGGTATCACGGGGCTGCCGTTATGTGGACCTTCCAGAGTTTCAAACAGATAAAAAACCTGCTCCAAATACTTTTTGCTCTCCCCTTCCCCATTCCACTCCTTGGCTTTTCATTCTATACAAGACTTTTCTTGAACACTATAAACGTTAATGTGTACTGGTGTTATGATCAGTTAGAGGAGGTGGGAAATCAACAGTGTGAGAAACGTATACAATAGCACCACCTTTTAATGACTCATTCTTCTAATGTCTTTTCAATCAGTGTATGGATAATTTCTATTGTAAATAGTGCATTGTTCTAGTGTCTGTACTGGCCTTGTGTCAAGGTTCAATATCTGAGATATTGAAAGGTTGTGTACAAGTGCATGCATAAATAATTTGTGTGGTCAAAGGTATCAACACATGCAATTAACCTTCAACTTTATGTACAAGCCACAGACTGATAAAATGTTTCTACTGTAGGTCAAGATTACACAGCTACTGGATGAAATTACATATAAATTTATATATGACATGCTATAATTAACAGGGAACTCTTTAAGCTGTTCCTGTAGCTCATGTTCTAACTCAATGACAACTCTCTGACCAGGATTTGATCTGGTTTCCCAGTCTGATTTATGAAGAAGGTCAGGCAGGGCTATCACATGGCAGATAAATGTTAGGGCTTTTAAAAAACTGCCCTTGAGTGTCTCTGCAAAGCGTATGAGATAGATCCTTTGCTGGGAACCAAACATTTGGTATTTTATGTCCTGATCCAATACAATGGAATCGTACGTGTCATTATTGGTGCACATGCAGATGTAGCAGACTTCATTACACCCGCCGAGAGCAACACATATCACAACTTTTCCATAGGATTCAGTGGCAGTGATAATGCTGAATATCACAGAATATCCCACCTATAACGCACCAGCAGGAGCAAGAATACACTTTGCTACATCTGTATAATATACTACTGTATAAAGGAGCAGTTCTGTTAACTTATATTTGTGTATACATGTCCTGATAAAGGAAAACCCTGCGGTGGTGCTGTGCTCCATTCAGAGAACCAATCGTACAATTACTTCAAATAAAAATACCACTCGTGAGCACATTCACAAAAATACCACTCGTGAGCTCTGCCTTTCCCCATTATCTCTTAGCATACAGTGCTTCCGCTGCAGCCAGGGATTCTGGGTAATGACATGCAAATGAGCACAGAGTGTCACTTTTTGCTTCTTGTCCACTTGAACATGGAACCCTATAAGCTTATGCCTGTCGTAATACACCGCTTTTTCAGCCCAGCCTGGGTTAAAGAAGTGCACAGCCACTAACCCTTCTCACAGACAGCTGGTTCCACATTGTGGATCTCATCAGTGTGAGGCTGGTTGCTTATTACTTCTGAACTTCACAAGTTAAGACCATGAATTGGAGAGGAATGCTTAGCCTTATGCCCTGCACGGTCTGCTTCAACCAATGCAGTGACTGAGCTCCAGATCAGAACCAACGCTAACACCACCCTAACTCCTGTCACTAGTTTTAAATACCTGGGCATATGGTTTGACTCACACTTAACATTTGGGATGCACATTGATACCCTGACATCCAAAACCTATGCCAAACTAGGGGTACTTTACAGGAACAAATCCTCCCTAAGTCTGCTGGTCAGAAAGCGTATCTCACAGCAGATGCTAAAGCCAATTATCGACTATGGAGACATAGTATACGGCTCGGCAACCCAAACTCACCTTAGCAAACTTGACACCCTCTACAATTCAATATGTCGTTTTGTTCTCCAATGCAACTACAACACACATCACTGCAAAATGCTCAAAGAACTAGATTGGTCATCACTCGAGTCTAGGCGCAAAGTTCATCTTTCCTCTCTTGCCTTCAAATACTTTCTGGGCAAGCTACCCAGCTATCTGAACAAGCTCCTCGCTCCTACCACATGCAGCACTTATCATCTGAGATCTGACTCCAAAAGACTGTTCATGGACCCAAGGCTCAACAAAGTATCCGGCCGTTCCTCCTTCTCTTACCGTGGACCCCAAAACTGGAACAACCTACCGGGGACTCTCACAGTCACCACAAGTCTAAGTTCTTTCAAAACTAAGGCTGTCTCACATTTGTAATGTGGTCTGTAACTGTTACATAAGCCATATTTTCTTTCACTGTGCATGCAATGTCTTGTATATAATGTATACCCTGTTCACCTATGTAACTGTATTTAAAACCATGTATTGTTTGTCATCTTAACTCTATGCCCAGGACATACTTGAAAACGAGAGGTAACTCTCAATGTATTACTTCCTGGTAACATATTTTATAAATAAATAAATAAATAATGCAGAACAGGAGGGACAATGCATAGGCACACGTATTTCAGTACAGGAGGGACAATGCATAGGCACACATATTTCAGAACAGGAGGGACAATGCATAGGCACACGTATTTCAGTACAGGAGGGACAATGCATAGGCACATGTATTTAAGTACAGGAGGGACAATGCATAGGCACACGTATTTCAGTACAGGAGGGACAATGCATAGGCACATGTATTTAAGTACAGGAGGGACAATGCATAGGCACACATATTTCAGTACAGGAGGGACAATGCATAGGCACATGTATTTCAGAACAGGAGGGACAATGCATAGGCACATGTATTTCAGTACCGGAGGGACAATGCATAGGCACACGTATTTCAGTACAGGAGGGACAATGCATAGGCACATGTATTTCAGTACAGGAGGGACAATGCATAGGCACATGTATTTCAGTACAGGAGGGACAATGCATAGGCACATGTATTTCAGTACAGGAGGGACAGTGCATAGGCACATGTATTTCAGTACAGGAGGGACAATGCATAGGCACATGTATTTCAGAACAGGAGGGACAATGCATAGGCACATGTATTTCAGTACAGGAGGGACAATGCATAGGCACATGTACACTGGCGACACACTTTATTCGAGCTCGGCTAGTCCCACGAATTCGGGTATACCCGGGTGTATTGAGGTTTGTGACTGTTTTCTGCCCGAGTGCATTGAGGTATTTTCCAGGCAGGGATTGAAGCATTTTATTCCCGCTGGCTGCAATACTGCACAGTATATATATATATACTGCATTACAATTCATGAATTTATGCCATCTGGTAGACACGCGAAGCATTGCAGCCTATTAAATCCTAATCATTATCATTTAACAGATCAGCCGCCCATCAGCCAGGCATGAACCCAGGCTGCGAAGGCAAATGCAACGGGGCTTGTCAGAGGTGAGGAGCGGCGCATTCCAGGTACCTGCCAGGTACATACCGGGTATTTACTCGAATAAAGTGTGTCGGTGCAGTATTTCAGTACAATAGGTACAATGCATAGGCACATGTATTTCAGTACAGGAGGGACAGTGCATAGGCACACGTATTTCAGTACAGGAGGGACAGTGCATAGGCACACGTATTTCAGTACAGGAGGGACAATGCATAGGCACATGTATTTCAGTACCGGAGGGACAGTGCATAGGCACATGTATTTCAGTACAGGAGGGACAATGCATAGACACATGTATTTCAGTACAGGAGGGACAATGCATAGGCACATGTATTTCAGTACAGGAGGGACAATGCATAGGCACATGTATTTCAGAACAGGAGGGACAATGCATAGGCACATGTATTTCAGTACCGGAGGGACAATGCATAGGCACATGTATTTCAGAACAGGAGGGACAATGCATAGGCACATGTATTTCAGTACCGGAGGGACAATGCATAGGCACATGTATTTCAGTACAGGAGGGACAATGCATAGGCACATGTATTTCAGTAAAGGAGGGACAATGCATAGGCACATGTATTTCAGAACAGGAGGGACAATGCATAGGCACATGTATTTCAGAACAGGAGGGACAATGCATAGGCACACGTATTTCAGTACAGGAGGGACAATGCATAGGCACATGTATGTCAGTACAGGAGGGACAATGCATAGGCACATGTATTTCAGTAAAGGAGGGACAATGCATAGGCACACGTATTTCAGTACAGGAGGGACAATGCATAGGCACACGTATTTCAGTACAGGAGGGACAATGCATAGGCACACGTATTTCAGTACAGGAGGGACAATGCATAGGCACACGTATTTCAGTACAGGAGGGACAATGCATAGGCACATGTATTTCAGTACAGGAGGGACAATGCATAGGCACACGTATTTCAGTAAAGGAGGGACAATGCATAGGCACACGTATTTCAGTACAGGAGGGACAATGCATAGGCACATGTATTTCAGTACAGGAGGGACAATGCATAGGCACATGTATTTCAGTACCGGAGGGACAATGCATAGGCACATGTATTTCAGTACAGGAGGGACAATGCATAGGCACATGTATTTCAGTAAAGGAGGGACAATGCATAGGCACATGTATTTCAGAACAGGAGGGACAATGCATAGGCACATGTATTTCAGAACAGGAGGGACAATGCATAGGCACATGTATTTCAGAACAGGAGGGACAATGCATAGACACACGTATTTCAGTACAGGAGGGACAATGCATAGGCACATGTATTTCAGTACAGGAGGGACAATGCATAGGCACACGTATTTCAGTACCGGAGGGACAGTGCATAGGCACATGTATTTCAGTACAGGAGGGACAATGCATAGGCACATGTATTTCAGTACCGGAGGGACAGTGCATAGGCACATGTATTTCAGTACCGGAGGGACAGTGCATAGGCACATGTATTTCAGTACCGGAGGGACAGTGCATAGGCACATGTATTTCAGTACCGGAGGGACAGTGCATAGGCACATGTATTTCAGTACAGGAGGGACAATGCATAGGAACATGTATTTCAGTACAGGAGGGACAATGCATAGGCACATGTATTTCAGTACAGGAGGGACAATGCATAGGCACATGTATTTCAGTACAGGAGGGACAATGCATAGGCACATGTATTTCAGTACAGGAGGGACAATGCATAGGAACATGTATTTCAGTACAGGAGGGACAATGCATAGGAACATGTATTTCAGTACAGGAGGGACAATGCATAGGCACATGTATTTCAGTAAAGGAGGGACAATGCATAGGCACATGTATTTCAGAACAGGAGGGACAATGCATAGGCACACGTATTTCAGTACAGGAGGGACAATGCATAGGCACATGTATTTCAGTAAAGGAGGGACAATGCATAGGCACACGTATTTCAGTACAGGAGGGACAATGCATAGGCACATGTATTTCAGTACAGGAGGGACAATGCATAGGCACATGTATTTCAGTACAGGAGGGACAATGCATAGGCACATGTATTTCAGTACAGGAGGGACAATGTATAGGCACATGTATTTCAGAACAGGAGGGACAATGCATAGGCACACGTATTTCAGTACAGGAGGGACAATGCATAGGCACATGTATTTCAGTACAGGAGGGACAATGCATAGGCACACGTATTTCAGTACAGGAGGGACAATGCATAGGCACATGTATTTCAGTACAGGAGGGACAATGCATAGGCACACGTATTTCAGTACAGGAGGGACAATGCATAGGCACATGTATTTCAGTACAGGAGGGACAATGCATAGGCACATGTATTTCAGTGCAGGAGGGACAATGCATAGGCACATGTATTTCAGTACAGGAGGGACAATGCATAGGCACATGTATCTCAGTAAAGGAGGGACAATGCATAGGCACATGTATTTCAGTAAAGGAGGGACAATGCATAGGCACACGTATTTCAGTACAGGAGGGACAATGCATAGGCACATGTATTTCAGTAAAGGAGGGACAATGCATAGGCACATGTATTTCAGTACAGGAGGGACAATGCATAGGCACATGTATTTCAGTACAGGAGGGACAATGCATAGGCACATGTATTTCAGTACAGGAGGGACAATGCATAGGCACATGTATTTCAGAACAGGAGGGACAATGCATAGGCACATGTATGTCAGTACAGGAGGGACAATGCATAGGCACATGTATTTCAGTACAGGAGGGACAATGCATAGGCACATGTAATTCAGTACAGGAGGGACAATGCATAGGCACACGTATTTCAGAACAGGAGGGACAATGCATAGGCACATGTATTTCAGTACCGGAGGGACAATGCATAGGCACATGTATTTCAGTACAGGAGGGACAATGCATAGGCACATGTATTTCAGAACAGGAGGGACAATGCATAGGCACATGTATTTCAGTACAGGAGGGACAATGCATAGGCACATGTATTTCAGAACAGGAGGGACAATGCATAGGCACATGTATTTCAGTACAGGAGGGACAATGCATAGGCACGTGTATTTCAGTACAGGAGGGACAATGCATAGGCACATGTATTTCAGTACAGGAGGGACAATGCATAGGCACATGTATTTCAGTACAGGAGGGACAATGCATAGGCACATGTATTTCAGTACAGGAGGGACAATGCATAGGCACACGTATTTCAGTACAGGAGGGACAATGCATAGGCACATGTATTTCAGTACAGGAGGGACAATGCATAGGCACATGTATTTCAGTACAGGAGGGACAATGCATAGGCACATGTATTTCAGTACAGGAGGGACAATGCATAGGCACCTGCACTTCAGAACAGGAGGGACAATGCATAGGCACATGTATTTCAGTACAGGAGGGACAATGCATAGGCACCTGCACTTCAGTACAGGAGGGGAAATAGTGCTGGATTTGAAAATCCGCCGACCCTAGGCACTTTGCTGTGGCCGCCACCACCTCCTTGCAGCTGCCCTCCTCCTGGTCATCACCAACGTGAAGTCGCACGGTGACGAGATGACGCTGCGGTTCAGAAGGAGTAGTGGGGCGGCAGCTAAGCAGGAGGTCGGCAGCCAAGTGCCTTCTCATCAGGCCCGATAGGCCCGAGAGCACAGCAAATGTATATGGGGGCGGACATATTTTGACACCCCCAGATTTTGCCACCCTATGCCCGGGCCTAATGGGAAATCTGCCGCTGGGCAATATGTAGGCACATGAATTCCACTGAGGACTATTGTATTTGTAGCCCCCCCTTCTGGGGAATACTAATTGGTGTAAGGGGTTAACGACCTTAATTGGTTAACCGGTGGGATCACGCTGAATTCTTTAAAAAAATATTTCAAAAGTAAGCCTAATTTTGGAAAATCAGTGCCACTATTGGGCTCGTGGTGGTCTTATTTAACCATTTCACTGCTGAAAAGCCCGCAACATCTCACACAGCCAGCGGAAATAGTTGCTTGTTGTTTTTCTGTCTTACTTTCCATTTTTCATCCTAATTATGCCCATTATTGGGAAATAATTCAGTATATAGATGACCACAATGATGACTTTGTATAACAGGCTGTGTGCCATTCTCCGTGTAGGTACATGCTCCCTACCTGTGCTTTGCAAGAGCAGCATATGTTATATTCTTAGTCATACTTGGTATAGAGAATGCTGAAAATGGATGGCACATTATGAAACACCCCTTAAGATGGTAGAGAATGGGTTATGTATCATAGCTGAAGGGTAGCACCTGCTTGAACACTTTTAAGTTTAAAGGAACCTGAACCCCAATATTTGTCACGGGGGGGCTGTTTATAAAAAGTGTCCAGGAGGCAAAACTAGTACAAAAAAAATGAATGTTTTTTTATTGATACATGTCGTGCTTTATCTGAATCCTTCATAAATAACCTCCAATGCCCTTTGCATTTTTATTAAGGCAATTGTAAAGTATCTCATAGTCATTACTGCAATTTTGTTGTCTAGGACAGGGAAGTTTGCATTGGTAGAGTATTTGTGTCTTCAGGTGTTTTCTGCATATATACTAAACCTGGCAGTATAACAAGCAGCCTTAGGCCTCCAGGAAGATATAATGAGTTTGATTTCTTTCTTCCTTGCAACAAGCACTAAGGGAATGGTGGTGCAGCTCAGTGCCCTAGAAGCAAACTACCTGTGATTACATGTCTTCCGATGACACACAGCGCCTTTAACTCCCAGTGAGACCATTACAGAAGAGTGGAGTTTGCAAAGAGTTTATTAGAGCTGGGACTGAAATATTCCATGCAGGATCTCAGGCTCTATTCAAAATAACTGGCATGTCATGATGTTTCAGCACTGAGCAAGTCACCCAGATGCTGTGCATTTGCAATGTATCGCTGGCCGCGGTGGTACAAAAAGGGTAAAAAGCAGCAACCTGTTACACTTCATTGTTTTTAATGCCCTTGTATAGCACCCTTGTATAGCACCGTCTATTTTCTCAGCATCTGCAGCCTCCTTTGTATTTTGCCACTGAAATGGTTGCATTATTCTTGAACCCAGATGGTAAGTTTGTCATCATCACCCATCGCAAAAACACTGCAGAGGCGCTACTGGAGATGACTCATTTGCACTTGGAATATAGAGGGGGCATGACCAGGCTTATCTCTCTTCAGCCTTTGTCTCCTGTCTACATCTCAGAGCTACCAGATGTGAAAGCATTGCCACTGTGTGATAGCTGTAGTGTGTTGTAGGATGCAGCTGCGGAGCCTTTAAAATTTGGCATGACTGCTTATGTGGCCTGTTCACACTCTTACATGCCCCCTTGTTTCTCCTGTGCGCCCCCTCTTGTTCCTTCTATGTGCCCACCCCCCACCCCCTTACCAATTACATGCTGCCCTTGTTCCTCCTATGTTCACCCCTTGGTTATTCCTATTAACTCTCCATTGTTCCTGTAATGTCCCCCATTCACACTTGTGCTTCCTAAATGCCCCATTGACCCATCTATATGCCCACCTATCTGCTAGGGGAGGAGGGGCATGAGGCTAAAACAAAACTAAAGCACAGAGCATTAGCAGTGAGCAAACCCAATATGAGAAGACCACACGCTGTTGTGTAAGGAACATTATGTTACTTTCGGATACCCACTTCTGCTTTAAAGCACATCCTGATGGTCCTCATTCTGTGGTTAAATTATGTAACCCTAGTTGCAGGGAGAAAAATCAGTTCTTATTTATTTTGGTAACGTGCTTTTATCACCTTGCTTACAGTTTGAGACAAAAACAAACCTCCTGAACAGTGTATCACAGCAAATGCAACTCTGTCTCAAGAACGCCAGGAACAGGTCCCTCAAGCTACATCAATGCATATATTTGCTTTTGCATACAGGCATACCCCGGTTTAAGGACACTCACTTTAAGTACACTCGTGAGTAAGTACATGTCGCCCAATAGGCAAACGGCAGCTCGCGCATGCGCCTGTCAGCACGTCCTGAACAGCAATACCGGCTCCCTACCTGTGCCAAAGCTGTGCGCAAACGGGGAGACTATAGAGCCTGTTACAAAAGCGTTATTTACATCAGTTATGCACGTATATGACAGTACATGCATCGATATGTGGGGAAAAGGCAGTGCTTCACTTTAAGTACATTTTCGCTTTACATACATGCTCCGGTCCCATTGCGTACGTTAATGTGGGGTATGCCTGTATAGGGTCACAGGCCAATAATTCTCCTACAGGAAATGGGAGATATTACCAAATGGGGGATTTGAAAACCAAAATAGGAAAACCGCTATAAACCGCTATTCATCTAGAGCCAGGAAACCCGATGGAAACACTGAAGCAAAGGTTGATATCACTGATGATGTCACATAACTCCTATTTTTACATGTAATGACTCTCCCTATTGTTTAACTAAACGTGGGGCAAAGTAACTCGGCAGACTGCAGCTAATTTACTAAGAATATCTATTTTGTTCTTATATAGCACTGACAAGGAAAGCAGTGCTGTACACACAGTTTTGCAGGTACATTGAGTTTCGCCCCCAAAGAGCTCACAATCTAACTTGAGAGATGCATGAGACAGTGGGTGACAAAGTGACTTGCCCACAATCACAAGGAGAGCTGATAATGTGATTTGAACCAGGATTTCATCTTCAAGAGGCAGGCACTGAGCTATTCTTACTAGCTAAGATTCCAAAATACTCCTTCAGCATAAATTGTAACCCAGAATAACCGGTTTGGTAAATAGACTGGTAATGCATGGCTGGCACCTACTGCAGCAAAGAGGATTTAAAACAAATATATATGAAATATGAAAACATTTTTAGCTGGCAGTACATTTTTTTAATAGTCATGGTGGTCCTTGAAAATGTAATTCTCTCCTGGTTGTAATAGGTTTTTTTTTTGGACACGAATAAGAATGATATGGTGTTGTTGCCGACACTGTACGACACATGAGCTTTCCAGCTCTTGTAAGTCTTTTCAGAATCCATGTCCACAAGAAAATTATAGACTTTAAGGGTTGAAACAGATTGGTTTGACGTCACTGAGCTCTCACTGACTATAGCATGTTACAGCACAAACCCCCGTGTTACAATTACAACCCAATTTAGCTGAGGTCGGAAGCATGTACTTTCTGGTTTCCAGTTTATAAAAACTGTTCCACCCTCAATGTTGGGTCATGTGACACGTTATATTACTGCCAGCTTTTCTCTTAATCCATTGCTGCTTGAGGAGGCCACAGCACATAGCAGACTACGTTTTTTAAGTGGACCAATTCCTTACTATAAACATGACTCAATTTCTCGCTTCATCGTAAACTGTCCAAAAATGGAGCGATTTGCTTTAAGTTTTTCATAGCTGGCCTTTCTGTCTTTTCTTAGAGTTAATAAATTTATGCTAGGTCTCAGGACCTTCGAGCTGAGGGCGTCAAATGCCTACTGGCCAACTCTCCCTATCTACGAGAGACGCCCTCAGGAGGTGATAAAAAATGTATTTTCTTTTTTACTGTCTGCCTGAAAAGAGATTTTTAGATCTTGTCTTACATGGTCAAATGCAAAAAAAAAACATGTAGTGTAAGCAACACACTCTCACTGCCCCCTTCCAGGTCCCACTCCAGTGTGCCATGAACATGTGATGGATGATGTACATAATATCAGTGTCAGGATTTCATATGCATGTTGCACCTCAGTGGCCGGAACAGCAGTGGGCAGGCAAGGCTTAGTCAGGGTCACAGGCAAGGGCCTGGGGCAGGCGGCAAGAATCGTAGTTGGGGTCAGGTGTCAGCAGCAGAGAATTCACTGGGCGGGAGGGGGGGTATGTCAGGGACAGGGCAAGGAACAGACGGGGGCAAGCCTAATTGCAGGCAAGGACCTTTATTAGCAAGGACAAGTACAGGAACAGGAATCAGGAACTGGTTGAAGCAGAGAAGTGCATGAACACAAATCAAAGTCAAAGAGGAACAGAAGACAGGAAACTATAAAGGCAGGCAGGGACAGAAGACCGGAGAACCAAGAGGAGACAGAAACAGCAGCACACCCGGTGGACAGACAAATGAACTGTTAGAGAAGAAGATTTAGGAAACTATAGCAGAGCTATTCCGGACAATTAACCAACAGCAAAGGCTGTGGAAGAGGTGGGAGTAAGGAGAGAAGAGCCTTTAAGAGGGCTTAGCAGGGCACGTGGGAGGGAGTTCTGTACGAGCCTGGAGGATCTCGGGACTGATTGCGTGTGATCCGGGGCCAGTCTATGTTCTGATACAGAGAGTGGGCATCGACTGGAGGGAGAACATCAGATCGAGCAGGGAGGCCCAGCAGACCGTCGGAGTGAAAGCAGAATGGATGAGCGAGCCCCGTCAGAGGAGACCCTCAACGATCTCAGCTAAAAGTGGTACCAAAGCGTTTTGCGAAAGCACAGGCCTGCTACATTTCTCCCAATTAACAAGATTCAATGGTGTTCCGGCACTATCTTAAAGGGCTTGATACCCAGCATTGGGTGGCCACAGCACCAGACACTAACATGCACCCACGCAGCGTTTGATGTGTTATTTATGAATGTAGTAATCCTTTGTTAACGTTCACAGGGTACCTAAGTGTTTATCCGAACTTGCCATATAAATACTGATGCAGCGGCCGTTATTCGAAAACATCACGGCGCTGATTTTGAGTTTTCTGCTGTTCCCCACGCAGCGTGAACGCGGCCAATCGCCCCAGGCACCCGCGCTTATCCCAGGCACCCGCGCTTATCCCAGGCACCCGCGCTTATCCCAGGCTCCCCCGCTTATCGCGGATGTTTTGTTTGATTTTCATGGATTCTGTTTCTTCGTTTGCAATAAAATGGATGAATTGTAATGTGTACAGTACTGTGCTACTATGCTACTGTGTCACTGTGTCACTGTGCTACTGTGCTACTGTGTCACTGTGCTACTGTGCTACTGTGTCAATTTCATTTTTTAAAAACCAGAACATTAAAATTAATTTTTCAGCACTCGCCGCGCTCGCATCTTAGTGCGGGAAGGCTGGAATTCATCTCGCGGTTTCAAATCGGGATTCCGATATACAGTACATGACATGTGAAGTGTTCGAATAACGGCCGCTGCATCAGTATGGTTATATTACAAACATCATTGTCGTTTGTGTCCCATTGTCTGACCTAACAGCATGTGTGGTATATCCCCCAGAAATAGAGGATTGAGGCCCCCACGACAGATAGAGATATCAGTCTGGGGGCAGAATAAGGAGGGGTTACACATACTTAGCATCTTACATTGGTTCTAGAAAGAAGATTTAGGCCACATGTCGGGCACAGATATATAGATTGAGGCAGGAACTCCTTTTTCTAATGACTACATTTATGTATGAAACGCTTATTCCTATTGCGTCGCGTGTCACTGCTGTAACGCGCTATGTACATGGATAGCGCTATGTAAAGAAAGATATACATGCATACATATCGATCACTTGATATAAAGCCCCTTCTGCAAAAACAAAACCTGCCTCTTTTTTAGTTGATACTCTCCATTTCACATGTCACCAGCACATGACATGTTATTGTATGTTCATGTAGCACTGACAGTGAATATACCTGTAGCACCGGGCACAGCAGACTTTACGCTCAAGAGACTGGAGCTATGGGGACGGGGAGGGCCGCATATTGAATAGGGTACGATGCCATAAAGCAGGGGTGACCAACTCCAGTCCTCAAGGGCTGCCAACAGGTCAGGTTTTAAGGATATCCCTGCTTCGACTGAGCCACTGATTGAGCGACCTGTGCTGAAGCAGGGATATCCTTAAAACCTGACCTCTTGGTAGCCCCAGTAGTCTGGATTTGGCCACCCTTGACATAAACCATTTTGACCTAATTCACATACAGCATCACTGTAATATTTGTTTAACATCTAAAATTAGTTAACTGGTGCAGCCCCTCCTAGGACCAATATTACCCAATGGCAGAGCCTATTCAAAGAAAATCTTAGGCACCTGTCAGTGTTCCCCAACTCCAGTCCTCAGGGAACCCCAACAGGTCAGGTCTTAAGGATATCCCTGCTCCAGCACAGGTGGCTCAAATCAACGGCTCAGTTATTTTGACTGAGCCACCTGTGCTGGAGCAGGGATATCCTTAAGACCTGACCTGTTGGGGTTCCCTGAGGACTGGAGTTGGGGAACACTGCTCTAGTTACTCCCTTTTATGTAATATCACTTTATGCTGAACAAGAGCTTGCACGGGCAAAGATTCCACATTTCTCTTCTCCCGCCATTTTATACTCCCTTCTTATCTTTAATGGCCGTCTGACACACACTGGGAGGGCTGGGGACTAATTATGCACCCGATTGACAATATCTCCCTCATTCAAAGGCCACAATTATTTTAATTTCAAGGAAACCGAATTGTTTGCTTTAAGCAGTATTACATTTATTTAAGGAAGACAATTATGTTGTCAAAATGTTCTTTATTTATTTTTTTGACAGACTAACAGGGATTGCACCTTTAAAAGAACTTCAGTTTGTCTACTGTACTAGGAATTTATCAGGGTTCTTTTATCCCTATGTAGCCCCCTGTAAACAGCACAGGCTATACCTATCTTCCTTCTGCTGTAGTAAGTCCTGTTAAGATCAGGCACCAGTAATCATCATGGGTTTTCCCCCTTAATAGCCCTATCCTGAATGATAGACGCAGGCCTGGACTCTGCTGCAGGCGTGAGCAAGAGGGGAGGTCCTGTTGACATCACGAGGGGCGGGGCTAGCTCTATATTTAGCAGCCAACTCCGGTGAGTAGTAGTTCTTTGATCGAGATTAGCCAGAGTCTGGAGTTGCCGGTTAGTTATGCCGGGAGTATGCAGTGCCACTAACAGGCCATTGTTCAAGAAATCCTGCGGATCGGGCCGAGGATTTGGAGGGGCCTACCGTTTCCCCTGCGCAGAGTGCAGGCGAAAGCAGAGCGGATAGAATCAGCGTCCTGTAGTAGAGCTCATAGAGTTATAGACTTGGTGGACCAATGCCCTCACCCCACTGCCAGGGGTGATGGGGAGAATCCCAGACCCACGGCAAGGCTAACCTCGGGGGTGGGCCACGGGGTATTGAAGCCCTAGCTCAGACCATCCTGCCGGAAGAGTGACTTGGAGGGAAAGAGAGGAGGAATTATCTGGGCGAAGGCGAGCGGCGTATAACCTGTCCTGGCTATTGTGCTGCGGCTGTTGGAAGCCCTTATCGTTGGGATATTGTTGCTTTGTCAAATAAAGAGACTATTCTTCATCCGTAAAGACTGTGTGTGACTTGGAAAGTACTACCCTGGGACCCAAGGGGTTCTTCTATACCGGTCCTGTCCCATATTCCTGGGAGTATAGAAGATGGAGGCACTGCACCACTAAGAGATCATGGAGGCTACCACCCCAGAAGCCCGGTCCTGGCTCCCCCACAGCATCGCGGGAAGCTCAGGCCCTCCTGTTCCTCACAGGTACATGGAAACAGAAAAAAGACTGGTATCCAGGAACGGTGTGTGCAGCTCCACTTTGGGAAGCCTTCCCGTTTGCTGAAGGTACTTCAGGCGGCGGTTCAGAAGGGGTGATCTCCTGGTCGCTTCCGGGTTAGTCCACGCTTACGTCTGACGTCATCTGGCAGCGTCTCTCAGCCGGTCGCGTCTTATTGCGTCTTTCCTCACTGATAGCTTATCGAGTGGTTAGGAAAGTCCCGAACATGTCCCAAACAAAACAAGTGCAATATAATAAAACCGCAATGGGAGTAGAGATAGAAAATGAAGGAACGCGCCCTCTCCTACGCGTTTCGCATCGAAATACTTCTTCAGGGATTGTATTTTGATACGAAACGCGTAGGAGAGGGCGCGTTCCTTCATTTTCTATCTCTACTCCCATTGCGGTTTTATTATATTGCACTTGTTTTGTTTGGGACTTGTTCGGGACTTTCCTAACCACTCGATAAGCTATCAGTGAGGAAAGACGCAGTAAGACGCGACCGGCTGAGAGACGCCGCCAGATGACGTCAGACGTAAGCGTGGACTAACCCGGAAGCGACCAGGAGATCACCCCTTCTGAACCGCCGCCTGAAGTACCTTCAGCAAACGGGAAGGCTTCCCAAAGTGGAGCTGCACACACCGTTCCTGGATACCAGCAGCTAGAGGGAGGACGTCCAAGCTACACCTGTTCGTGTCCTGCTGTCCCTGTCGAGTGGTAACATGTCCCTAACATGTCATGCTGTTAACTTTGATTATTGATGTACGTGCAACACTCACCCCCACCTTATAAATTGAACTTTTTAATATACTACACTATGGGTTTTTTGCGCTGTCTTTTTTCTGTTTCCATGTAGCCTGGTGTGCTGAGCCATCCAAATTGAACAGCAGCATAAAACCTCACCCCAATCAGGTTGTAATTTATTATTTTTAAGTCACTATCACCTATCACTGATCACTAATGAGCGCAGGTCATTTTTGTTTCACTTCCTCACAGGTACGCACCACACCGCATGTAATCTGCCCTCATGCACCCTAGACACCACCGTAGAGTCTGGGGGAGGGGGGAAGCAGGGTTACACCTAGTAATCCTGTAAATATCACAGGCCGTTTAAAAAGCGATCCGCCAAAGACCTCAGAGGGAAAATAGTTAAAAAATATACTCTAGGGCAGCGTTTCCCAAATGGTGGGTCGCGACCCGGCACCGGGCCTAGGAAACAAAATTGCCGGGTCGCAGTGAGGCTGGCCGTGCAGGGCAAGCAGGGGCTCCCCCCCGCTCCCAACATGGGACAGAGGAGGAAGAAGTACCAACTCCTCTGCGGCCCGCATGTTACGTGGGACGGAGGGGGAAGTACTAGCTCCTACTGCGGCCCGCTTCCCGTGCTCCCCCTGAGCTCACCTCCCGTGGCCCCCCATCCCGAGCCCACCTCCCGCGCCCCCAAGCCAACCTCCTGTCCGGGCAGCTGCAGCGGGGATATCTGGGGCAGCAGGAGAAAGCGTCCGGCGGCAAGGTAAGTCACACAGTCACTGTCACCCACCCAGTCACTGTCACTCACCCAGTCACTGCCACCCACCCACCTACCCACCCAGTCACTGTCACCCACCCAGTCACTGTCACACACCCAGTCACTGTCAATCACCCAGTCACTGCCACCCACCAACCTACCCACCCAGTCACTGTCACCCACCCAGTCACTGTCACCCACCCACCCACCCGGTCACTGTCTCCCACCCAGTCACTGTCACCCACCCAGTCACTGTCACCCACCCACCCGGTCACTGTCTCCCACCCAGTCACTGTCACCCACCCAGTCACTGTCTCCCACCCAGTCACTGTCACAGTCACTGTCTCCCACACACCCACCCAGTCACTGTCTCCCAAAGTCACTGTCTGAAGTCACTGTCTCCCACCCACCCAGTCACTGTCTCCCACCCACCCAGTCACTGTCAAGTCACTGTCTCCCACCCAAGGTCACTGTCTCCCAAGTCACTGTCTTACCCACCCAGTCACTGTCTCCCACCCAGCCACTATCTCCCACCCACCCAGTCACTGTCTCCCAAGTCACTGTCTACCCACCCAGTCACTGTCTCCCACCCAGCCACTATCTCCCACCCACCCAGTCACTGTCTCCCACCCAGCCACTATCTCCCACCCACCCAGTCACTGTCTCCCACCCACCCAGCCACTATCTCCCACCCACCCAGTCACTATATCCCACCCACCCAGTCACTATCAGTGTGTGTGTGTATCAGTGTCTGTGTGTGTGTGTGTGTGCGTGTGTGTACCAGTATCAGTGTCTGTGTGTGTATCAGTGTGTGTGTGTGTATAAGTGTCTGTGTGTGTGTATCATTGTGTGTGTGTGTGTGTCAGTGTGTGTGTGTATCAGTGCCTGTGTGTGTGCGTGTGTATCAGTGTGTGTGTGTGTGTGTGTGTGTGTGTGTGTGTGTGTGTGTGTAGCAGTGTCTCTGTGTGGCTGCATGTGTGTCAGTGGCTGCGTGTGTGTGTGTATCAGTGGCTGTGTGTATGTGTATCAGTGGCTGTGTGTGTGTATCAGTGTCTGTGTGTGTGTATCAGTGTCTGTGTGTGTATCAGTGTCTGTCTGTGTGCGTGTGTGTCAGTGGCTGTGTGTGTGTCAGTGGCTGCGTGTGTGTGTGTATCAGTGGATGTGTGTGTGTATCAGTGTCTGTCTGTGTGCGTGTGTGTCAGTGGCTGTGTGTGTGTCAGTGGCTGCGTGTGTTTGTGTGTGTGTATCAGTGGATGAGTGTGTGTGTGTGTGTATCAGTGGCTGTGTGTGTGTCAGTGGCTGCGTGTGTGTGTGTGTGTGTGTATCAGTGGATGTGTGTGTGTGTGTGTATATCAGTGGCTGTGTGTGTGTCTGTGGTTGCGTGTGTGTGTGTGTATCAGTGGATGTGTGTGTGTGTGTGTGTATCAGTGGCTGTGTGTGTGTCTGTGCAGGCCAGCAGTGGCTGTGTCTGTGTTGGTGTCTGTGCGTGGTCAGTGTCTGTGTTGATCTGTCTGTGTGAGTGTCTGTAGGTCAGTGACTGTGTGCATCTGTGCAGGTCAGAGAGAGAATGGGGGGGGGAGAGAGAATAGAGGGGATTGGGAGAATATATGAAATCTGTATGGACTGTTTTATTTTACCTATAGGCGATAAAAATTTTAGTGGGTCACGAAGGAGAAGTTCAAAAATAACCGGGTCACGGAAAAAAAAGTTTGGGAAACGCTGCTCTAGGGAAACCCAATGTTATTGCATATTTTTTTTTAGAAAGTTAATTACAGTCACCAGTGGCTACACATTTATTATTTTCATACTATTGCTTCGGTAGCATATGGATATTTCTCCTCCTGGCTAATTAGACGATGAAATGTAAAAACAGAAGAAAGCAGAGCTCCCAGGAAAACACCCACTTCCCATTTCCAACACAAACACAGCTGTGACTGGAGCTCTCTTGCCGGAGTTGTGCGAATCCTGCCCGGCATTTAAATCTTTCCATCTTGAACTCCCGGTTAGGTTCATTGAAAGAGTTATTCATCAGAACCTTTCGGGCATGTCAAAGAAGGTGGAGAAACCACCCACAGGATTTCATATTTAATAAGACAATCCAGGCGGCAATTTCGATTTTTTTTTTAACATGGGATTGAAGCAGGAGGTATCCGAACCTCATTCATTTCAGCTACGGCGCTCCCCTGCTTCTGGAGATGTTTACCACCATAGGGGAGGGGGCCGGGGTTACTCCAGCTGATAAGCATTTGCATTGCTGCTTATCTAACTACAACGAAAAAGAGTTCAAGTCCAAGCATACTAAGAGCTGGGACCCGCTGCGCCCGGCGGCGCGGGCGGCCGCGTGAGCGTTCCCCACCAGCAGGGGAATCCTCCCGAGCCGATCCCAGTCCCCTCTCGCTGACGGCTCACTACGCGCTGTGACGCGTCAGCCGCCAGGGGATGCAAGAAAATTGTGATCCCGAGCGGTGACGCGTCACGTGGTGCGCTGATGAGCCAATCAGCGGCGGGGGCGGGAGCTGTCATCAGGCAGCTTCCTACACAAGGTAGTGTGTGTGTGTGTGTGTGTTTGTCGTTTGAGGCAGAAGGGGGAGGGAGCTGCTTACCTTACAGCAGCTCGCAACAGCTCCCTCCTGCAGCCCGAGCCCATGGAGGGAGGGGGGGGAAGTAGCGGGTCCCTCCGCTCAAACCACGCCCCCCCTCCCACTCCCCTCCCGCTCCGGCTCCCGCTCCCTACAGACCGCATATCATGGTCTGTGTCTGTCAGCGCCCCGCCTGTCTGCAGTGCGGGCGCGCTGACTGAGGGAACGGGGCCTTAGCCTAAGGGAAGTGAGTTTAAAAAACACGACTAGACTGAACCGTCTTGAAAATGTGGAGTTTTGCTAGGGTGTCCCGGGCAATAAGCCTAAGGACCTCCTAGCCAACCTGCTCCTGGTATTGGCCAAGCTGGTAATATATGAGTTCCACTGAACATCATGGCAATGTTTCTGGGTGCTGGTGCGCTCCCCGTATCTGGGCAGAGTACTCCCACACTGGGGTGGTTTTATAGATGGCCTTCTAGTGGTTGCCAGTGCACTAATTGTTTATCTGATTATTTATTTTTTCCTTCAGTCACAGCACCAATGAGATTCTCGTTACTCTGATTGGCTGGCTTTGCCACCCCTTCCGTTTTAACCAGTTAAAATAGACGCTGGTTACCTGAATATGCCCTTGTGAACGGGAGTGAAATTGCTGCAGTGTTCATGAAGTTTGCCACATTGCAGAAAAGATTACAAATGATTAAAAACCAACGCGCCGTCACCTAAAAAAAAATAGTGCTAATTTAAAATGCATTTATATAACATACATAGCCTCATTTCTTATTAAACGCGAATATTAAAATATTGTGAACTTCAAAATGAATATTAAATATTAAGATTTTTTAAAATGAACATTCAAATATTTAAACATGTAAAATGAAGCACTTTAGAGGCAATGCTAATGGGAAACGTCTGCACTCGCTAAGGTGAACATATTGAAACTCTGGATTTTTTATTCTAGACAATTTGCCATTACGGCGTTCAGATTTGGTCTTCTGTGCATTCATCTGCAAAGGCCTGTTAGGCATAAACAAACATTTTAAACTGCAGTGATGATGTTACATGGGTGAGTGGTCCCATGATTTTGTTCTAACTTGAAGAGTGGGACTCTGGCTGTGTACAGTCTCTGTCCTACGCCTTTGTCTTCTGAACAGCTGGGCTCCTTGCAATATTAATGTGGCTGGTGCCTCTGTTGGACCAGCTTCTGCCCATTATCTTGTACCTAGCACACAGTCTTTTGTGTCTTTAGGAAGTTTAATTTGTTAGCTAAGCAAATATGACATGGAGCCCAAGAGGGAGCACACCTCCAATTCCCACAAGCCTCGTCTTTTCCTAATTGACCTAGCAGAGCTGAGCCACTTTGCAGGCTCATGAAGATTTATGGTGTAGGGAGTTTGGTCACCGTCGCAGCCCAGGACATCCTTTGTATTCATCCTTGGGGTCCCCTGTGGGTAACACGTGCCTATGGAAGTCAAAACATGCACAAAGCCATTTTTTGGGGACGAGATGGTACAAAGATACGATTCCCGACCCCAAGCTGTTCTTAGCCAATGCTAACCAAAAGGCAAACACATTTTTTGTTTGAACTGCTTCCTAACATCTTTGACTTCCATGGACAAATGTAATCACCCTAAAAGCAAAGATGTTGTTTTCTTTGAACAATAAATATGTTTTTCCCCAATGCTAAGCCTGAGAATAGTCTCCCCTCTTAACCCGTGCCCCGCTGTTAGATAAAGATAAGATATTCACCTTGTGACATCAGAAAAATGGAGGGGCTAAAAGACATTATACCTGGATCTCAGCTCCCCAGGGTAGAGCTGTATCAGTGTAAAGAAATTGCCAATACAAACCTGTGAGTCATGTAACTGCTCCCTATATCCTTCTATTGGCACTTCCTATATACAGCAGCAGCAGCAGCAGCAGCAGCAGCAAACTGATACACACAGTTATTACACCGGTGCAGTAACGTGCTAGTCCCGCCGTTTTTCCACGCACACCGTATTCCTGCTCCGTGTGGCAGCGGGAGTAAGAACGCCTGCCACATCTGTACCATGATATATATAATGTGGTAATGTTTGGGGTTTCTCAGAGCTTGTTGGGTATCTGTGTGTTTATTAACTTTGTGCAGCTGGTCTCAGCTGTTTTTGTGAGGTTAGTGGCCAATCCCCACTTTCCAAATTGGGAGGTCAGTTTCATTTTTCCAGGTTACGACAGATACAATGCAGATTATTCTTCCTGTAATTATACAGGTAAATAAGAATTTTAACTCAGGTAGTGTTAGGACCTGCTAACGGTCATGCCATGAAGTGGCAGTAGGCTTAAGACGCTTTGGCCAAAGGGTTAAACGAAATGACTCTTTTTCAAGAGAATATATAGGTATTGCACTGTGTATTTTTGTCACATTGGAAGTAGCTTTGGGCATCTTTGTTTGTTTTTTGTTGTATCCATGATACAGTGACGCAGAGAATGAGATGCGAGTTGAAAATGATGCATTTTGCTTCGATATGTCATCTCTTCAGATATACAAATCCACAAAATGTTTTTAAAAAAAATTATTCCACGTGTCTGATTGATCACACAAATGTAAACCCTGAGCACGCCACAGACATTGATTACCATTATTGGAGAAAGGAAGGAATTTATTTTTCCCCTTATGAGATATCATTGGATGATATGTCACTGGGATGTTGTGTTTGCCTTCCTCTGGATCAATATACTGTAAGTACGGATATAGGATAAAGTATCTGTCGTCTAAATTTACCATATGTTGAACTTGACGTATGTCTTTGTTCAATCCCATCTACTATGTAACTATGTAATTATAACGTGCAATCCCACCGAACTCAGCTGTAAGCGGTACAAGAAGTACATCTTATTTTATCAATCTCAAAATGTACTAATTTATAAACAATTTTAGTATTCAGGATTGCCCCTTTATCATTGAGCCCCTGTGTGCAATTTCCTGTAACAGAAACCCCCGCGTGTTGCAACCTCTCTGTTTTTGGCTCTCCCTTTTAAGTGACCAATTACAGCTGTATAGGGTTCCTCATGACATCTTGTTCTATCCCAGACCGCAGTCATTTTCTCCCACTTGGCTGAAGGAAGTATCATAATCACCTGCAGGGATTTGAAGGGGCGGCCTTTCACAAGGTTAGGGAATATTATTTTAGCGTAGAGGGGCATGTGCTAAAGAGGCAACCCAACCTGCAATTGGTTTTCTTTTTAACATGGGGTTGAAGCAGGGGGTCTCCGGAGCAGAACACCATTCATTTCTGCATTGGGGACCCCCTGATTCTGGAGATACAGACCTCCGTAGGGGGTTCCGGTAGCTGCTCCGCTAGCAGGGTTCACGTAATGGCGGAGTTTTCAAAGCTCCCATGCCCTGCGGGCCAATAGGAAGCTGTGACATCATCAGGTCCAGCTTCCTATTGGCCCATGAGACGCAGAAGCTTTAAAATGTGTTAAGTTACCGGCACCCCCTTTTGGGGGTAAATATCTCGAAAAGCAGGGGGTCCCAAGAGCTGAAATTAATGGGGTCCAGCTCCGGGGTCCCCTAGCTTCAATCCTGCGTTTAAAAAAAATCAAGTATTGCTCCTTTAAGGTATGTACCGCAGACTTTGAAAACATTGCTTTGCAAACTGTTCCCTTCCATCGTATCCCTTATAGATTATTCTTCTTGCTCTTTGCCTGTTTAATAGTTTACTCGTTGATTTGCAACCTGCGGCCTCTTCTGTTTCTACAAAAATACAATTGCGGCCGCATCATGGAATCTGCATATTTGTGGACCCCCACACACAGTGGGAAAAAGGTAGATGGCGGGACACCGGCACCTTTTACAGAAGTGACCCGGCGGCCATTTCTTTCTAACCCATGAATATTTCAGCTGCTATGTCTGAAATTGTCAAAATGAGTGTCTCAAAATGTATGCTTTTTGAACTTCTGGATATTAGATGGCTGCTTTAAATATGATCATTAGTCCAATCTGCTGCCTTTTAACAAGTCTTTGTATTTGTCCGACACAGTATATCCCATTTATGTGTTATGCTGCAGCATTCCAGCGATACCTGTGTATGTATTTTAAGGTCTTAGTATTTATAATGTCGTTTTTAAGTGATAAAGAACATGTTTAAAATTAGGTGTTTTACTCAAAACTGTTCCTCTGGGTTTGTGGACTTGGATGAATTCCTCTGCCAGCTCAATGCCACTTTATTTACATTTCTTATGAACATATGATGTCGTCGAACAGGTGCCTGGTACTGGTTGGGCCTTTGTGATGTCATTGATTGAATTTCAACCAATTAGAAGGCTCGACGGCTTCAAACCACTGAATACTGTATTCCAGGCCACGGCTCTTCCCATAACTTGACGGGAACATTAAATGTGACTAATTGGATGGAAAAATGTGCCAGAGACAACAGATGGAAGAAACAAGTAGTGTGTGAGTGGGAATTGCAAAATGAACGGGGGAACGCTTGTTTTTTTTCCCCTTCATTTCGCAGAGAGGGTCTTGAGTGGAGAATCGTAATTGCGCTCCGGGAGATAATAAGAAAAGAAGCACAGGCGGGAACGTGCAGGATGGTATTATTTCTTATAAAAGGAGGTAAGGTGCAATTATCTGAGCAGAAGGGTAAAGGCACCTGTATAACCACTGCTTTAACCTATTCCCACTGCCTTGTGCTCACCTCTGGCAATGAAGGAGTTAAAGCAGCAGTCCAAGCTGATGTTTTTTGTTTCCTTTTAATATGTGCATCAATACAATCCACACAATGATAAGTAATTAGCTAAGTTGCGGATCGATCGGCAAAGATTTGGCTCGGGGGTTCACTAAATGGCTGTCAGTGCAGCAGAAGAGGACCAAAGATGCAAAGTTCTGTGGGGAAGATCATGTGACCAGGCAGTCACTAGATACAATTGGTGCACTGCTAGAGAGGGTATGGATAAAAAAAAAAAGGGATGTGCCAGAGCCTATTTCAGAAGAGGAAGGGGATGTGACTTTTTAAATGGTTGCTATAGAAACAAAAAATGCTTGTTACATTAAAATACATTAAAAATTTAATTCAGGGTTCGTTTTATAAAAAAAATGATACAAGTATTTTCTCATAGTACAGAACTGATTTATTTGAAAAAAAAAAATCCCACACATGTAGGATATTGCTTGGTCTGCAGCTTTAATGCAGCAAACGACACTGCCCAAATATATATATGCTTGTTATTGGATATTTGTTGCATTGCATAGGAAACGTCATGCTCAAAACTGAGTTAACAGCCCAAATATGTAATAACGCTTGTTATAGTGCTGTACACAGTGCCTTGCATAGAATGTTGCAGAAACAGTGAGTTCCTGTCCCACAGAGCTTACAATCTAAGTTTGGTGTCTGAAGCATAGAGTGACTGGTCACAAAGAACTGACCCTTGGATTCAAAACGCGTTCCCCTTCTTCTAAGGCAATGACTTCACCTCTGAGTTTCTCCTTCAGCCCCGAGGCGGATACAAAGTCCCAACACCAATCCTCACTGCACCTCTCTATACAAGCAATTAATCTGTACGCTTGGGCTTTAAAAGCCTCCATGTAGCTGCTGAGGTCTCAGTGCTGAATCAGAAAGTTCAGCTCTAAAATCCCTTTCTCACATTAGCAACGGAGTCTGGGGCTGAACAGCCTACATCCTGCAGCTAAGTAATAAGGCAGTGTTCAGACGCTGTGGTTGGAAACCAGTGTGTACCCCAGGCATATAAACTCTGAGCATGTACCACATGCCTGCAGCACGTATTCCCATGATCTGTTATTTGTATTATTTGTTATTTATATGATTGTCACATGTATTACTGCTGTGAAGCGCTATGTACATTAATGGCCCTATATAAATAAAGGCATACATGCATACAAACATGATAATGATAATAATAGTAATAATAATAATAAAAAAGTAATTTGCATAATTCAAGTACACTGTTGATTAAGGCAACGTAAATGGTTGTAGCCACGGAGACAGCTTTGCACTGGTCCTGCATTGGGAAATCCCTCTGTTCAGAACCTATTTCCCACCACACTTTGTTTATATTGAGATGGAAAAAATGTGCGTCAACAGAGTGGTGACGTCTCTTAGTTTAACAGCTGCAATCCTACACCAAGAACCCCCTACTTTGGATACCCGAGGAAAAGAGTACCTTTGTGAAGTACTGATGCAGGGTTATCCCTTAAAGCAGGGGCGGCCAACTCCAGTCCTCAGGGGCCACCAACATGTCAGATATTAGGGATTTTCCTGCTTCAGCACAGGTGGCTCAATCAA
The DNA here is from genome assembly GCF_040206685.1 of Ascaphus truei. NCBI lineage: Eukaryota > Metazoa > Chordata > Amphibia > Anura > Ascaphidae > Ascaphus > Ascaphus truei. The sequence goes on along the minus strand of NC_134485.1, from coordinate 14,521,665 downwards.
TGGCTCAGTCAGAATGACATAACCACTGATTGAGCCACCTGTGCTGAAGCAGGGTTATCCCTGATACCTGGCCTGTTGGTGGCCCTTGAGGACTGGAGTTGGCCGCCCCAGTCTTACGGTTTTGTGCCACAGACCCAATTAAAGAAGAAACAAACAGCTTTACTTGGTATAAGCTCCCCTTTTTATGTACATCTTCCAGTAAAATAAAAACAGCCAGGGAACATAAACATGAGATTGGCCGTCTGCTTCATAGGGTGGGTCTCCCAAAAAACTTTCAAACTGCACCTTTGGGCACCCTTCCCCTCACCTAACTTGTTCGGGAGGGGGGGGGGGGTGTATAAATCCGGTTGCTTTATCATTTGGGGTGTAGGAAACACGATGCCCCTAATCCGCTCTATGTTTGCAAAATAATCTCCTTGTTCCTGATTCCCAAGGACAGGCTCAATCGGTTGTGACTTTGCAGCTCTCATCTCTGATACAGCTCAGTGCAGTTTCCCTTAGGGGGAAATCTATTAGGACGTGACATTATGTACAGGACTTGCTAAACCTGTTCTTGGCAATAAGGAGTAGATATGGGGTGGCCAATTCCAGTCCTCAAGAGCTACCAACAGGTCAGGTTTTCAGGATATCCCTGCTTCAGCACAGCGCAGCTCGACTGAGCCACTGATTGAGCCCGCTTTGCTGAAGCAGGGATATCCTGAAAACCTTACCTGTTGGTAGCTCTTGAGGCCTGGAGTTGCCCACCCCTGGACTAGATGACTAGCCCAGCCATATGAAGAGACAAGGCAGTTGGATATTAAATTGTCTCCAACATACTCAGAACTGGCGAGCAACAAGGTTTCATTTGTGCTCATAATCCAGACGCGAATCTAGGTCAGCAACCCGTCTGCTTTCTGCTGCACAGCCCAGCATCCTAGAAACAAAGACCCCTCCTTGCCAAAAGGACATTAACGCCTCAGCTTCCTGGGGGGCTGCTGCACAATGGGGCAGCCGAGGGGTTACTGTACTGCAATGGGGTAATGCCTGGGTCCTAAAACCTTAATGCAGAGCTTCCCAGTCTTCTTATACAGGGTCCCCTTCCCCGCGGGAAAGCATTGGTTTTGCCTTTCGGATCACGCTGTTCAGTGTGCAGAAGAACATGACCAAGGCTTGGGGCCCTAAAAAGACCGGGGCAATGGAATAAGGTTTCCACGTAGGGATATTTATTCATTAGGGGCAGGCACTTTCACTGGGGTTTCTTTCTCTTTTTTTTAATGTTTTCGTGTTTTGGTTTTGCCTCAATTGGTTTTAATTTAGTTAAATGTTACTTTTGTACTTATGTAATCATGACACAATGTAATATGTCATGTGTTGTTGTTCATCTGAGGTTGTATTTACCTAATTTTTAGACCTGCTAAGGAACAGATGATTGTTATTATGTCCTGATATGTAAAACCATAGAATTCAATGTGTGTGTGTGTATATATATATATATATATATATATATATATATATATATATATATATATATATATATATCTGATGTGAGGTGTGGGAAATGTAAGGAAGAGAGAAAGGCTGACATGGCTGACATGAGTGAGAGTGGGTGACATGGGGGAGTAGCTGACATGGGGTGTGTGGCTAACATGGGGGGGAGTAGCTGACAAGGGGTGTGTGGCTAACAATGGGGGGAGTAGCTGACATGGGATGTGTGGCTAACATGGGGGGAGTAGCTGACATGGGATGTGTGGCTAACAATGGGGGGAGTAGCTGACATGGGATGTGTGGCTAACATGGGGGGAGTAGCTGACATGGTGGCAGTGGGTGACATGGGGGCAGTGGGTGAAATGGGGGGAGTGGGTGACATGGGGGAGTGGGTGACATGGGGGCAGTGGGTGACATGGGGGGCAGTGGGTGACATGGAGGAGTGGGTGACATGGGGGGCAGTGGGTGACATGGGGGGCAGTGGGTGACATGGGGGGCAGTGGGTGACATGTGGGGCAGTGGGTGACATGGGGGGGAGTGGGTGACATGAGGGGCAGTGGGTGACATGGGGGGCAGTGGGTGACATGGGAGTGTAGGTGACATGGGGGGCAGTGGGTGACATGGGGGAAGTGGGTGACATGGGGGGCAGTGGGTGACATGGGGGGTGTAGCTGACATGGGGGTGTGGCTGACATGGTGGCAGTGGGTGACATGGGGGGAGGGGGTGACATGGGGGGCAGTGGGTGACATGGGACAGTGGGTGACATGGAGGAGTGGGTGACATGGGGGGCAGTGGGTGACATGGGGGGCAGTGGGTGACATGGGGGGCAGTGGGTGACATGGGAGTGAAGGTGACATGGGGGGCAGTGGGTGACATGGGGAGTGGGTGACATGGGGGGCAGTGGGTGACATGGGGGAGTGGGTGACATGGGGGGCAGTGGGTGACATGGGAGTGTAGGTGACATGGGGGGCAGTGGGTGACATCGGGGGGAGTGGGTTACATGGGGGACAGTGGGTGACATGGGGGGCAGTGGCTGACATGGGGGGCAGTGGGTGACATGGGGGTGTAGGTAACATGTGGGGGGAGTGGGTGACATGGGGACTGTACCTCTCTCCCGGGGCAGTAGGGACATTGGTGGGTGCTTCTCCCTGCCCACAGTGGGAAGAAGTAGGTCCTGTCCTTTCCCCTCTTTGCCCTTGAAGAAAATGCCAAGAGAATGCTTGTTCCCGCAATATTTCCCTGAACGTCAGCAGGGTCCCTTTTGTACCCCCTCCTAAATATGCCTATCTAATATTAGTTGGATTATTGATGCAGGAAAACTGCTGTTCATTGTTTCACATTTCACCCTCCTCTATTTATCACTCTATGCCCCCATTATCGGGTCCCCTTTCCGAATTCCCTATTGGGCATGTCCCTCCAGCCACAGCCAAAAACCTAATTCACAGAGAAAATGACATTTTTGAATGTTTGCAAGTTTGTTGTACTTGTTTCTTTTTTATTAAAAAATGCACAGGGGGAAAACAAAACCCTGAACAAAATGAGAGAATTGGAAAATATTTGAAAACTTGCAAAAAAATAACAACAAAAACCCAGAGGAAAACATTTGTCAATTGGAAGACATTTAAAAACAAGTAAAAATTGAAAAAAATATTCAAAAACTAGAGGATAATCCATTTACAAGAAACAATATATTCATCTATCAAAGGATTTGCACGTCCATTCCTCAAGGGCCACCAACAGGTCAGGCTTTAAGGATATCCCTGCTTCAGCACAGTCTTCGACTAAGCCACTGATTGAGCTACCTGTGCTGAAGCAGGGATATCCTTTAAACCTGACCTGTTGGTGGCCTTTGAGGACTGGAGTTGCCAACCACTGGCTTATCTCTAACTCCGAGCCCCCCATAAAGTCTTTGGGGCCCCAGGTGGGGAAAAAACTTTTTTAATGAGTAACTCAAAGGGCCCCATGCAGTGCAAGCTACTGACGCACTGAAGGGGTTAAGCCCCTCTGCCCTTTCTGGCTCACGCATATTCCCGTCTCCCCAAGCCATGACAATGTCAATCTCATCTTTTATAACCTGGGAGCACAAAAAATGCGTCCATAAGAAAAAGGCACAGCGCTGACATGTCGTCTTCTCTTCTGCTGCGGATGGGGAGTTCGGGCTGCGCTGGCAGCCGCTCGTGTTGAAGGGCACTTGACATGCAATGTGCCCAGGAACGGACAAAGCCAGCGAGGAACGTATTTCTTGAGCATTTGTCACACGAAGCGAAGGATCTGGAGTTGTGTCTTGGAAGCTTTTTGATGGCTGGCTTGACTGCTAAGTCATTTAGGGGTTAGTTCAATACACTTTGAAGAGTCTGATCACAGAAAAACGTCACTGACCTTAATGGGGCTTTTGGGCCAATCACGATGTGATCAGTCGCTTCAGAGTTATTGAACTAACCCCATAATATATATGTATATACAGTATATGTTTGTCCTTATTTGGATGTAACTCTGTTTATGTAATTATCAAATCTCTGTATGCCCTTTGTACCACGCTGCGGAATATGCTGGCACTTTACAAATAAACGATAATAATAATGATGTATGTGTGTAGATGTATATGTGTGTGTATATATATGTATATGTATATTTATATATATATATAAATATATATATACACCCCCACACACATATGTAGCAAGATTAACAGTCTCTGGAACCGCAGCTCCATGGGGGGCTCTATGCTTCCAGATTGGACCACATGAAGCGATAATCCTCAGGGGCCTGGGTAGTCACAGTCTTCTTTGCTACATCTCTGTGTGTGTGTGTCTATCTATCTATCTATCTATCTATCTATCTATCTATCTATCTATCTATCTATCTATCTATCTATCTATCTATCTATCTTCATACACACTAATAGGTCTCACTCTGCTTCAGTAGAGCAAAGAGAAGAAGTGGACGTGGAAGGTGCTCAGGCTAATAGTCAAGGTCTATCTTCAAATATTAAAATATGACCCTTATAGTAAAAATAAAACGGATTTAATCTGAAGATTGGATACATTTTAACATGTGTCAGCAATCAGTGTTAGCTCAGGCTCAAAGTGTTTGTAATGTGATTGTGAGAATAACTTTAACTACTTAATGGCCAACATGACTATGGTGTCCTGCATCAATGCTCCATTGGCTTCTCTGTCAGTGAAGAGATTAGAAAGCACTTATGCATTTGGAAATGTTCAATGCCTTTGCCTGCAAGTATTTGGCAGCCTTTGTGCTGATGTTGAGATAAGCTTTCCCTACCACCCCTCAGCATTCAGACAGCCTGAGTCTCACAGCATGGTGACATGTATATGAGAAATGGAGCACAACTCAGCAGAGAATGTCCCATCTGTCATCTGAGAATTTCTGCGGTACTATTGTGCATTTCTGTCCCAAAATGTCTTGGGACATGAGCTGTACAATGTAAAAAAATAATATTTACCATTTATGAACAGGCAAAACATGCAATATCCGACGTGTTTTTTTTTTAATTAATCAGTTCTGTAGTATTAGATTATACGTACTGCATTTTTTTTATTATTCAAATCTTAATGGCATTTTTACTGAGTTTTAATATACTGGGCATCCTTTGATTTCTATAGCAGGCTTTAGCCCACCTCCCCAGCAGGGCAAGATCTTTGCAACACTTTCCTGTTTGTGATAATTTGTTTCCAATATTCCCAGCAGTTTGAGATGCAAACTGTAATAATAGATAATGTGACATTAGTGACATAAGAACACAGTGTAGCTGCTGAGTTACACTGACAGAAGGATTGATTGAAACTGAAAGGCAGCCATTTCGTGAACACAGGTAAACAGGATCTGCACCCAAATGCACTAATCGATCGGCAGTTTAGGTAATTCGTTTTCAATAAAGGTAATCAAAAGCTGCATACAGTATATTTAAAAAAATTATATATATATAATATACTGTATACAATATATAAATATATATATATAACAAATTGGAGTAGCGCCTTAGGAAGCTTGATAAGGATAAATCAGCTGTGTAAATCAGATAGAGTTAACAAGGCTATTGACCAAAGAATCCCCAAAAGGGCGAATTTGTGATAAAAACAACTGAAATCTATAGCAAAAATAAAAAATATGAAACATAAAAAATAAAATAAAAACCAGATGTCAGTTGAAATTTCAAAAAATGTACTTAGTCCACTGGAGTTTTGCTGCCCGTATATAAGGATCACCAAATCCCAAGGATATCTGCAGAAAACAAGAAGAAAAAACAGGCGCACTCCTAGTGTGATAAAGTATAAAACAGTATTTATGGGATTGTAAAATATAAAAAGCGCACTCACAAACAGAGTAAAAATAATAGCATTTATGAGATATACTCAATCGCCTTGAAGCTGTGAAGGGAATGTATCAGCCTGTCCCGTTGGTGCCACCTTTGGTGCATCTGTTGGTTCAGCAAGGTGCACTGGAGCCACCGCAGCCAGATGATGTAATAATCAGCAACACGGTCAGAGACTCCCTCCAGATACACCTCCCACAGCTCTCACTGCTCACCAGCAGGCAACTGCAAAACCGGAAGCGACAGCAGTCCCAAGCAAAATAGCAACAGCTCCAAGGTACTCTCTCCGTTCGTGCAGTAATGTCAGCCACAAACTCGCCACTTTGGGAAACGCCCTTATATCTTAATATAAAATTGAAATTTGTGGGGTTGTTGCTAGATGTGGTGAATCTGATTTGTCCGTGGGTCTGTCACTCAGCCTCTGCCCAATCAGATTGGTCCATATCCCTGCCCCGCCCCGCACGCCTCTCATTGGCCTGCGTGGCTCTATGACATCACCCAACTGCCACTCTCTTCACCTCCTCACCCGCAGCTTACCTTCCCCCTCTGCCTCACCCAACTGCCACACACACGCACAACCACCCGGCCACTGTCCTCTTCACGCAGCGGCCCGGACCAGCGGCCCGGACTGCCAGCTCCCCCCCCCCCCATCTATCACCCCCCCAGCTCACCTCCCTGCCGGCTCCCCCCATCACCCGCAGCTCACCTCCCCGCCGGCTCCCCCCCCCCCATCCGCAGCTCTCAGTCTCTATGGATTCGATCCCATCATGTCGCGAGCTCTCATTTCCCCCAACAGTCAGGCGCACGCAGGTACAGCACTTGCGGGGTTTCCAGCCCCTTCCCTCACAGACTCCCGACTTGTGGCAATGCTATCTGCATCTGCTCTGTTCTTATAGGGCACTGTGTGGGCTTTTACTCTGCAGGAAGGGGGGGGTTGTTCAGAGTCACGCCCGCCCAGGTATTGGAGGGAGGGGGGAGGATAGGGAGGAGTGTGACCAGCCCTCACCCCCCGGCCAGGCCCCTCACCCCCTGGCCGGGCCCCTCACCCCGCTGCACAGTGAGGTCGGCCTCGCGCTGGGACCGGGTTGAAATGGCGCCGGCGGCATCTGCACCAGCACGGGGGTCGGGGCTGATTCCCACATTCCGATTCCTGATTGGGCAGTCCTTCCACTCCTCCATCCAATCGTGCAACAGCGGACAGCAGGGGGGGTGGGGGGAACGTGGCGGCCGCACGGGACATGCCCTTCCCTCTGGTCCCCTTCCCCACAGCGCTCCCTTGCTTGCCCGTGTGGGGAGGAAGATTGGCGCGGGGGGGTGGGGCGGTGGTGCGCAGTCACGGCTGGCGGGAGGTGGGGAGCCGCCTGTTCGGATCGCCGGACGTTCCACTCTCCCTACCCCTCTCCTCCTGTCCACTGTGTGTGTGTGTATGGAAGACTGTGTGTGTGTGTGTGTGTGTGACAGTGTGTGTGTGTGTCTCACTGTGTGTGTGTGTGTGTGACACTGTGTGTGACACTGTGTGTGTGTGTCTCACTGTGTGTGTGTCACTGTTTGTGTGTGTGTGTGTGTGTGTGTGTGTGTGTGTGTGTGTGTGTGTGACACTGTGTGTGTGTGACACTGTGTGTGTGTCTCACTGTGTATGTGACACTGTGTGCTGCGCAGGGGGGGGGGGCAGAGCTGCGCATGGAGTGGACCAGAGCTGCGCAGGGGGGGGGGAACAGAGCTGCGCAGGGGGGTAACAGAGCTGCGCATGGAGCGGACCAGAGCTGCGCAGGGGGGGGGGGGTCCAGAGCTGCGCATGGAGTGGACCAGAGCTGCGCAGGGGGGGGGGAACAGAGCTGCGCAGGGGGGGGGGGGGGGCAGAGCTGCGCAGGGGGGGGGGGCAGAGCTGCGCATGGAGCAGACCGAAGTAGACCAGAGCTGCACAGGAGGGGGGACCAAAGCTGCGCAGGGGGGGCGGCGCGAGACCGGAGTTGCGCAGGGGGGGCGGGGAGGGATACCGGAGCTGCGCAGGGGGGGGGGAGCGGAGAGAGAGGGGAAGCGGAGAAAGAGACAGGGGGAGTGGAGTGAGGAGGGAGCGGGACATTTTAATCCCGGGCAATGCCGGGTCTCTTAGCTAGTATATATATATATATATATATATTTTTTTTAAGTGACACGAGGTTCCTCTTCCAGTAATGGGGGTTTTATATACAAAGTAACTTTAGCAATTAGATTGTTTAACAGAATCCACTACAAATCTTGCAATACGTTAAGTGTTCTGTGTCTTTAGTATTCGCCGCGCTGGAGAATTCTTTTCATGGGTAGGGTAACCACCACGTAACACTTCCAAACCTTCACGCCAGCATGTGACACGGATATTTTACTGCAGAAATGAAGAAAAGTGGAAGACCCTTAAACCACCATTACTAATCCCAACAAAGATCTCCGTCCTTACAGGTTTACAAACGCGAGCACAAAACGCTGCTCCTCACCCCTTCAGTGCCAAAGGGGCCTGCAGCAGATTGCTCATGGTCACGTCAGCAAATGGGTTAAAAAACTAGATGCCAGCAGACGTACGTTACTAGGCCTCTGACTTCATTACGTCTTCCTGTCTACACAATGTCATCATTCCACTTTTACGGCTCTAACATCATTTCAAAGAGGGAAGCCATCTTTACTGCCCTCGGGTTCAGAGAGGCCTCTTGCACCTCCGAAGGGGTTCATTATTCTCTGAATTTCCCATGGAGGTGTCATAATCTGCTTTCTGTGCTTCTCAGTGGCCCATTGGCATCCAGTGCCACTAACCCCTCTAACACGACAATGCGTTTCCATAGCGAGAAGGAAGATTTCCCATACAACCCGCACTGACGCCTCCTTCCCAATCATCTCCTGGCAGCAACACGTACAGCAGGAGGGGTGAGGGTTCTGTCAGAGAGCTGGGGGGACAAGTTACTCTGGGGCAGGGCAACGAGGGAAGAGAGGGATCCCAAAAGAGACTGACAGTGTGGTCACGTGAAGGAAGGGGAAGGAAGAACAAAAGATAAATGCAATGGAGATCCATTAACTGATTTAACACCTTCACTGCCGCACGGGCCAGCTGGCAGTGAAGTGGTTAAGATGAATTCACGACTTTTTTTTCCATATGCACAACTATTAGTGTACCTAGAATATATCGTGTACAGGCGCTCTGAGTCATCATGGTCATTCTCCTAAGAGGGGGCGGTTATGGATTACTCATTAGGGACCCAGGCATTTATTTGCACATAGATGCTTTGTCGTGCTGTCAGCATGAAATGCAAATGTGGTTCTCCCGCTGATTCAAGGTCATCAAAGGTTAACCCAAAGGGCAGCACGCTGGACTCCATGCAGTGCCTTGCATCATGTAAGAGCTATAGAGGAAGACTGACTAAATCAGGGGTCTCACTGGCCTGGAATCACACTCCGATAAGGAAAAAATGCGCTGTTATAGTAGGGAAGTGTGTTATCTTCATGGTGCAAGTCAGCAATGTTGTACCGGAAAAAACAACCATCTTTTTTTTAACCTTTGTCAATAAAAATATTGGGACCGGCACCAAAATGACAAAATATCGCAAGTGAAGTCATTTAGATGCAAGTCATCAAGTTACGATATTTAGCGAAAGTCCAGGCTGGTGTCAGCCCGATCGTGCCTGTGTATATAATGGACATTGCATACATACACAACATAAGTTAAACCAACAAGGGATATGTGAACCAATATTAACTACAACACATTTAACCGCATATTAACCCTATAGAAACCCAAGTGGTCAGCTAGTCATGGGTTTCAATGACTAGCTAACCAGGGGTTAGAATGAGCTAAAGAGGCAATCCAAGCAGCGTTAAAAAAAATTATAATTTTGTTTTAATACAGTATATGCAGCCTTTGATTACCTTGGTTGAAAACGAATTACCTAATCTGCCGATCGATTAGTTCTCCCGTAATCAATCAGCAAAATCCTGCTTCCCAGGGTTCACTAAATGGCTGCATTTCAGTTTCAATTCAATCGTTCAGTCAGTGTAACTCAGCAGCTACAATGTATTCTTATATTACTAAGGTAACATTTTATATTGTTACAGTTTGCAGCTCAAACTGCTGGGAATACTGGCAACAGATGATCACAAACAGGAAAGTGTTACAAAGATCTTGCCCTGCTGAGAACTAGAAGCTAAAACCTGCTACAGTATAGAAATCAAAGGATGCTCAGTATTACGCATTAAAAATGTCATTAAGAGTTGAATTTAAAAATAAAAGAAGGTAGTAAGTATTATCTAATACTGCAGACCTGATTTATTTAATGCTTTACTAGCCACTTAGGTAGCCAAGGGAGTTAGGTAGTCAGTTTTTGTAATATTAACCCCTCTGATTTAGGATTTAGGAGTGCTTGTAGACAGCAGGCTTAGCAATAGTGCCCAATGTCATGCAGTAGCTGCAAAGGCAAACAAGATCTTATCTTGCATCAGACGGGCAATGGATGGAAGGGAAGTAAACATAATTATGCCCCTTTCCAAAGCATTAGTAAGACCACACCTTGAATATGGAGTACAATTTTGGGCACCAATCCTAAGAAAAGACATTATGGAACTAGAGAGAGTGCAGAGAAGAGCCACCAAATTAATAAAGGGGATGGACATTCTAACTTATGAGGAGAGGCTAGCTAAATTAGATTTATTTACATTAGAAAGAGGCGTCTAAGAGGGGATATGATAACTATATACAAATATATTCAGGGACAATACAAGGAGCTTTCAAAATAACTATTCATCCCACGGGCGGTACAAAGGATTCGGGGCCATCCCTTAAGGTTGGAGGAAAGGAAATTTCACCAGTAACAAAGGAATGGGTTCTTTACAGTAAGGGCAGTTAAAATGTGGAATTCATTACCCATGGAGACTGTGATGGCAGATACAATAGATTTGTTCAAAAAAAGGTTGGACATCTTTTTAGATGGGAAAGGTATACAGGGATATACCAAATAAGTAAACATGGGAAGGATGTTGATCCAGGGATTAATCCGATTGCCAATTCTTGGAGTCAGAAAGGAATTAATTTTTCCCCTTAATGGGGTTTTTTGTTTGCCTTCCTCTGGATCAATAAGTATAGATATAGGATAAAGTATCTGTTGTCTAAATTTAGCATAGGTTGAACTTGATGGACGGAAGTCTTTTTTCAACCTCATCTACTATGTAACTATGTAACTATGTAACTATGATTCCCGTGGTATACCTTGGCAGCCACAGGCATCACAAGGATTAATGCAATTTGTACCGCAGGGTTATGTAATCATTTATATTGCATAAAATATGACATGACCTTCCCCCATTTGATGGTGATGCATTAATTAGCGGGTAATTATTGGTTCTGTTAATTACCGCATTGTGATTAGTCTAAAAAGATCGCACCCTGGTAAATATTACCGCACTATTGGTGACTTAAGTCATAAAATTGTGGTAAAGCGACCCAGACTTTTCTTTCTTTTTTTATAACCCGGATGCGATATTTACTCCGTTTTACTGGGGGTTGATGACTCGAGGTCCCTGTTTCTCTAGTTCATGTGTGTAAGGCCTTAGACTCCGTAGAGCAGACAGGTGTACGGCCCTGTGGCACATACAGTATGCAGAGAGTGGCCGCCACAAAAAGCAGGAATCTTGCGAGAGAAGCTGGTGCTGTTGTCTGCAATGCGTAACAGCGAGAGGAAGCACTGGGAAACGTGCAGAAGTCTGTCATCGTCCATCTCAGTGGAAATGGGCTCATCTCAAGATACTGAGATTATCCTGTAGGGACACCTGAAGATAACTCCTGGGACCGGATTCTGGTGGGCAGGACATGGGCCCGGGCCTATGGCAGCAAAATTTGGGGGAGTCATGCGCAATCTGCGCTTGTCAGCTGCGCATGCGCGGCCGTCAATGTGATGTCACACTGCGTCACGTTGCCATGGGCAACAGGAAGGTGTAGCGCTGGAGGAGGAGGGCGGCAGCAGCAGGTAAGTGCCTATGGGTGACATTTTTTTTAATCCGACACTAGACATGTTCCTGGGGAACAGGATGAGACAGATAACCTCATAAAGGCATCCCAGAAAGAGATGTAAATAAACCATCCAACCAACCTGGTGAGGACTTCTCTTACTTTATGGAGCTGTGGTATTATAGTAGGTTTACTGCATGGTTGCAGTTCAGCGCCGGGAACATTAGGCTCATTTTATAGCTCAGAACTGCATGACCATGCTGTGAATTTACAATCTGCATCTTTAAGTATTGAACCTGTGCGTTAGAGACAGCATTCCCTAAGGTACTGTAACCCCTGTAACAAACACCAAGCCTTATTCACTTACAGTACTAGGTTAGGTTTCATTTGATATCTCCTACTCTCTATTTTTAAAGGTGAACTGGTTCTTCAACAATTGCATGAACCTTAGTGATGACCACTGAGCAGCACTTACTGGACACCATTAGGGAGATTCAACAAGCTCCAATAAGACGGATCCGTGTTCGATCCCACATTAATTGCCATCCAAGTCAATGGCAGAAAACATGAGATCAAGCTCCTTCTCTGAGCTTAGTGAATACAAGCTAAGTGGTTTATTTACTAGTCTCTTGGGTGCAAAACTGGAGCAATACCAGTGCAAAAACAACACTATATTCCTTTGATAAACCTGGTGCAATTCCTTTGCAACAAAAAACAAACAAAGATGCCCAAAGCTACTTCCAATGTGACATGAATTACACAGTGAAATACTGTACCTATACATTCTCTTGAAAAAGGATAATTTAGTTGAACCCTTTTGCCAAAGTGCCTTAAGCCTGCTGCCACTTCAAGGCATGACCGTTAGCAGGTCCTAACTACCTGAGTTAAGTCAATTCCTTTGCACAGTTTTTTTAAGCCACGAGACTTACGTAAATAATCCTCTCCTTGTCTTTAGAACTTGACATCTCTGGGCACATCAGATATACCATGGGCAAAAGAACATGCCAGTAATACACCGAACAGTTTGAGAATAAAGCAGGCGAAGGAACCATCGGAATAGAATGTAGGGACACAACTTTTGGACACAGCAATAATTAGTGAGTATGTGACGGTTGTTCATGAGACAAGAAGAAGATATGTTCCATTTCTTGTTAAAAAAAAACAAAAAAATAAGTTTAAGGATACCGGGGACAAAAATATCAAAACTAAAGATTGTTAATGCAGCAGAAAACTGCAGAAAGCTTCCATTGAGGGGCCTTTAGTTTGTATCTAAGGCAGGTGGAGCCACTAGCAAAATGTGTCCCCCATTACAATATTTTTTAAGTCTTTAGGGTGATGTGTCGTGTGATCTGTAGTGCTAGTTAAGCGGCTACTTACATTAAAGTGTCCGGGTAGGTGGAACAGCCACTGTGATGGATCACAGCAGCAGCTTTAAGTACAATCAGCAAGACAAAGCAACAAAGAAGAAGGTAGCGGGAAAAGCAGAGGGGGCGGGAAAGACAACTGAGAAAGAGAAAAGGTGGGCTGGGAGGATGAGAGGGGGAACTGTAACAAGGTACCACAGGGAGGCTGAGGACAATGCACATTCTGATTCAACAGTGCCGGCGACATCTTCGCCGGATGTGTGCCAAATTGCCATGACGATAATTAGTGGCGGTACTCTCACAGATCATTATGGGAACATTAGCAGGCATTAGTGAAAATTACCCATTCTTCACACATTGATTACGTGCCATCTTCTACTCGTTAGTGTATCGGCATCTGAAAGCCCCACTTTAACTATCAGATCGCCGCCTGGCTAATTACAGCGTGTTGCTGGAACACACTCAGGTGCACACTGCAAGTGTGTCCTCAGATACAAACATTGCAACGAGCAAAATCAAGTGGGAGAGAGAATGAGCAACGGAGAATCTCTGGGGAGCGTGGCTCGTTGCTTGCTGGGCAAATGTGGTCTCACAGTAGGACCATCTTGTCCCTTAACCCTTTTTCTGCCAGGGGGCCTTCAATGCATTGCACATGGTAGACAATGAGGCCTCTTTTGTGCATATTTCATATATTGATAGCTTGAAATGCTACAAAGTACAACAATAAAAACAATGAATACTGAATAAATATGATATATTGGGTGGAAGGGGGTGGACAGTATTCAGTGTAATTCCCTACTTCCCCCTCTCCCCGCCATGTAGACAAGCTCAGGAGAACCTGAAAGTTCTGATCGCCAGTTTTAGGCCGCTATTCAATATGGTACCAAGCCAAGTCCCTATGCTGGAGAAAAGTTCAGCTTCATTTACATGAAAGGGACTTAAATGTTCTCCAGCACGGAGAAGACACTTACACTCCCTATTGCATACAAGCCATAGATCAGGATATCCCTGCTTCAGTACGGGTGGCTCAATCAGTGGCTCAGTCGTTGACTGGCCAACTCCAGTCCTCAAGGACCACCAACAGGTCAGGTTTTCAGGATATTCCTGCTTCAACACAGGAGGCTCAATCAGTGTCTCAGTCTTTGACAGAGCCACTGATTGAACCACCTGTGCTAAAGCAGGGATAGCCTGAAAACCTGACCTGTTGGTGGCCTTTGAGGACTGGAATTTGCCAGTCAACGACTGAGCCATGAATTAAGCCACCTGTACTGAAGCAGGGATATCCTGAAAACCTTGCCTGTTAGTGGCCCTTGAGGACTGGAGTTGCCCACCCCTGCCTTAGATAGAGTCAACTAAGCTAGTCGTTTAGAACTATGAAAGTGTGCGGTTCCCGTTTAAGAAATGAGAACACGCACACCTGTAAGAGTGAAACTCCCCCGTGCGCCATGATACGGCTTTTCAATAACACGACAAGTCCGAATGAGGAACACGACAGGTCTATTAAACCTTTTTAGAATGAAATGAAAGAACACCCAGTGACCTTATCAGGGATGAAGTCTCACTTAGTTGTAATGAAGGGGAAACAGATAAACAGAGAATGAGGGAAAGCCGTGGGATTACATTTCTTCCTAAATATGAACACGGCAAAAATGAATCTCGTTTGTGCGTCACAGCAATCGTCTTTACAAACCCAGTGACTGAAATAGAAAGAAACCATGGACGCAGCATGATACCTATTGTCTGGAGTTCAAAATGTGTCTTATGTTAAATTGAAAAAAAGTAGAAATGGATTGTATTCTGTCATTTTGAAATTGAAAATGTGCATAAACTGTGCTGTTTCCCCCTGAACAAATACAATGACCCCAAGAAAAGCGTGTCTGGTATAAGGCATTGGTTGATTAATTCAAAAGTATCTGTGGAGAAAATAAAAGGGTTCTAATTGCTTCAATAGGTGGCGATGCAAGTCACGAGTTGCCATAAAGCAGCAGCTTTGAACCATCAAAAAAGTCCACAGCAAAGAGGAAGCTGATGGGGTCCGTGTTATTCAGAGATTACCTCCGGTCCTGTTTGTAAAAAACAAACAAGCCTTAAGTTGTAAAATGTATTCATTATTTAAGAAAACAAAAATGACTCCAGAGGAATTAGGTTGTGCCAGGTTGGAATACATGAAAGATATGTGGGATAGTCGATGGGCTTCAAACCGGGCGCCAGAAAGCAGCGGGTTTATCTCCGATCACCAGCTGCTTAGGGCTGAGTTCCCTACACCACAAATATATGGCTCATCTTTGATTATGAGCAGTCTTTGTCAAAATAAAATGAAGTATGGAAATGATTGCACCTTTAAAGGGGATTAGACATATGTGATGTGCAAACCACAAATGATTATTAGTAAGGACATACAACTAAATCCACATGTTAATCCCTCTCCAATGTTGTGCTGGTACCTCTGGCAGCAAAATACTGTATGTACCAAAATAACATGTTCAAGTGAAAGAAACCAGGAATGTACTGTGTGACATGGAGTACTGTATGTTACTCCATAGCTACCATGTGATCAGGAGTACTAGTGTCTACGAATCAAACTATCTTTCGACTGTTTGGTCCGTGTGCAACGCATGATGATCGAGGACGTGGGTACAAGAGGAGCCATTCATGAGTTTCATGATGTACCAAATTTAATGAGATGGGTCAAACTTTGTGCCTGGGTCCATTTTCTATGTTTCAAATCTGAGTCGAACATTGCTCTAATAATCTGCACCAAGTATTAATATATATATTTTTAGCCATGTTTAAATGCCTTTTCCCCAAGTTCTGTACCTGAAAGAGACAGTGCTGCCACTGCTACAGACAGGATACCAGGCTTGATTGGTCTCTCTGACTCAGTATTTCTCTAATGTTTCTAATGCTTGTAATCTTTTTATTCAGTTTAACACTATTTTCCGTATTTAGTGCTGGACAATGCACAGTGCCGTATATAGAATGTCGCAGACGCTATAAATCCTGACCCCAAAGAGTTTCCAATCGATTTTTGGTACACGAGGCACTCTCCTGAGGTCGAATCTTTTTTATTGGCCGCCAGTGTGAGGCTGACCCTGGCGGACATTGTTTTCTCATGGACACAGGTCCTTGTCCGACAGATAAAAAGCTACAAATCTCCAGGACCTGGGGATCCTGGGAGCCAAGTGCCTTTGAATAAAAGGGACCCCTTATTCAAACAAAACGAATAAATATATATAATAATAAAACTGAGCTGTGCAGATGGCCGAGGAGAAAAGAAAGCCAACCACATGATTGATCGCTGCTTGCAATGACCCAAGTCCTTTTCAGCCATAATGTTTAGATTATTATGGGATCTTGGAAGTGTACGGGATAATTTCATGGGATAATTTCATGATCAACGAGGAAACATGAAGTTGCAGTCTCCGTTTCCTAGTATATTTTGTACGGTGAGATATGAAATGCAATTTCTAATGCAAATATGATGAAACATAATCCCACTCTCTCCCCTGGGATTTTAGGATTCTTAATCACCACAGAAGAATTTCAGATTGACCTAGATCTCACGCACCCATATACATTCATGTACGAGTGTGGTCAGTGCTAAAACAGATTACATTAGGAGGCAATGTTTGTAAGTGAATATGAATTCACCCTTTTACTGCTGTAAGGGCCATATTGCAATGCAGAGTAATGCCCTTTTGGCAACTAAAGCTAAACTAAAGCCTAACATGAAAAATGACTGTACCTGTAAATCAGTACAATCTTCAAAAGAAACCCAATATATGCATATATATATATATATATATATATATATATATATATATATATATATATATATATATATATATATATATATATATATATATATATATATATTTATATATATGTATGTATGTATAGTAGAGTAGATGTAGCCTTTGAGCGTCTCCCCCTGACGAAGCACCAATGTGCGAAACGCGTTGAGGTCACACTAAGGTTACGCAAGTTTAGCAGCAGCATCAGTGGTAGGAGACATATTCCTTCTGCTGACGGGTGCTTTACTCTGGAGACTTTTTCCCGTCAGTTAGCTCTACTTGTTCCACCTTCATGCTGCTCCCATACACTTTTGTTTCATTCTCGCTATTATTTGTGTACCATCATTGCGGTATACTGACTATGCCATTTACTTACTTCAAATTTATCAGTACTATGTTCAGTGTTGATTTAGTATATTGATGTGTATATCAATCTATATAATGTTATTGTAATTGTTTTTTTAAATATATCTTTTTGGTATCGATTCCCAGTGCCCTGATATGTTTTATTTCTCTATTTTGTGGTTGAGAGACCTCCCTAGGGAGCGCTCTCATAGGAGTTATAGGGAGTGCTCCTAACAAACAGCTACAAGAGGACTGCCCTACCTATGGAGTTTCTAAGTGGGGGAGCATGGGTTCGTCGTTCTATACCTTCTCTATCTATACACTGTATATACTCATATTTACACTAACCAGACATAGTATACCAATACAGAAAAAACATGGTTAAAAAGTGATATATACATTTGGTTTCTATGTATGCCCTGGGAAGAAGCATAACATAACATGATGTGACTAAGATCCCACACTATCTTGAATCCAACAACTTCTCTACACTACATCTGTTTGTACATATGTATTTACCCAGAGATGCAGCCTGTGATTGGGTAAACATATTTAGTATCTGGGAATTTGGGATCTGCTGCCTTCATTCACTGATGCTGTCACTGTTTTAGAATGATAGCAATATAGAAAATACAATTTTGTCACCCTCTGCTCTGGAAATCTTAGGTAAGGGCAAATACAATCCTCTTTTGTGTATTAAACTGATTCCCCTTCCATAATCCCATGAGGCAAAGCCCATAGATTGCCCAGCACTTTCAGGATAAGGTACAGCAGCAAATTGCTGAGGATTAGAGGGGTGGGAGAGCCCGTGCAGTGGCCCTCTCATTGAAGGGTTCATTTCAGAGTAATTCAGTCTATTCCACTCTGTGCCACAATATGAATTTTTGTCTAATACCTGACCTCGATAAGAACCTGGACATATTACTGCAATGTGGTATATTTGCAGCCCTAATAAAAAGCCTTCAGCTGTAAGAACTGCTGGGAACAAGCCATATATTAACCCCTTATCTAGTAGAGGGAACGGCCACACGTTGCAAGGCAAAGTAGAGGCGGGTAACGGTGGTTTTGCAAAAAGAGACATATAGGATGTGTTTGCTTTATCCATTCTATGCATTCAACTGGCAATGCAGGACTTACAGAACCAGTACACGGATCACTGCCACATTATAACGGATGCATTATTTCAGAGGTGGTCAACTCCAGTCCTCAGAGGCCACCAATGGCTCAGGTGTTATGGATATCCCTGCTTCAGCACAGCTGTCTCAGTCAACGACTGAGTCAAGTCAAGAAACCTGTGCTGAAGCAGGGGTATCCTTAAAGCTTGACTTGTTGGTGGCCCTTGAGGACTGGAGTTGGCCACCCCTGCATTATTTGATATGTGAACCCCTAAGTGGACACTAAGAAAAGCAAAACATCAACTTCCAAATATTGAGCCACTATTTTAATACGTATACTGTCCCTACAAAATAACTGATGTTTACATACTATACAGACATATAGGTGGTCCGCGGGATCCGACGGGCCGCTTTCCGTTGAATGCCCTATCCAATGCAACATAAAGCAGTCTGCTGGATGCATTGTCCGATGTCCGAGCAGCTTATTCGACACTCATCCGACGGTGGTTTGCAGGGCGCATTACGTCGGATAAGCGAGGACCGCTGTATTCACATACAGCCATTGTATACAGTATCATGTTTAGATTGACTGAATGACTGAATGACTGAATGACTGAATGACTGAATGACTGAATGACTGAATGACTGAATGACTGAATGACTGAATGACTGAATGACTGAATGACTGACTGCCCATTGGGGCCAATTTAGACACAGATCGATAAAGTATGAAGTTGAACAAAACACAAAATACCCAATCTCCTGAGAAGCCCTGATTGGAAGGAGACTGCTGAGACGGCCGTGACGCGGCGCAGTGCCCCCGCTGCGGGTGAGAGATGCTGGCAGAGGCAATCGCGGTCTGTTCCTGACTGAGAAGTGGAGCGGTCGCATCGGGTGCTGTTATCTAAGGAGAAGGGTTGAAGTGCGCCCGAAGTCACTTCTTGTTTACTTACCAGCGGGGAGAGTGTGAGTGTGTTACCAGCGGGGAGAGTGAGTGTGTTACCAGCGGGGAGAGTGTGAGTGTGTTACCAGCGGGGAGAGTGTGAGTGTGTTACCAGCAGGGAGAGTGTGAGTGTGTTACCAGCAGGGAGAGTGTGAGTGTGTTACCAGCGGGGAGAGTGTGAGTGTGTTACCAGCGGGGAGAGTGAGTGTGTTACCAGCGGGGAGAGTGTGAGTGTGTTACCAGCGGGGAGAGTGAGTGTGTTACCAGCGGGGAGAGTGTGAGTGTGTTACCAGCGGGGAGAGTGTGAGTGTGTTACCAGCAGGGAGAGTGTGAGTGTGTTACCAGCAGGGAGAGTGTGAGTGTGTTACCAGCGGGGAGAGTGTGAGTGTGTTACCAGCGGGGAGAGTGTGAGTGTGTTACCAGCGGGGAGAGTGTGAGTGTGTTACCAGCGGGGAGAGTGTGAGTGTGTTACCAGCGGGGAGAGTGTGAGTGTGTTACCAGCGGGGAGAGTGTGAGTGTTTTACCATTCCCCTCTGCATTGTCTGTCATCTTAAAGTAAATGTTAATGCACTATGGGGCCTATGCAGAGAGCAGCGAATTTTCGAAATTCGCCATTTTTTGGAGATAATCGCGCAGAAAACATCAGAAAATGGAGATTTCCGAAAAACGCGCCAATTTTTCTTTTCTATTTGTAAAACTCGCCTCGCGGCTGGCGAGAACCGCAATCTCGCCAGTTTAAAAAATATCCGTATGCAGAGAGGCGCGAACGGCATCTAGCGGCTGTTCGCGCCAATAAAATGGCGCGATTGTCTCCGTTTTGCCTCGCCAAAAAAAACTGCCGCTCGCGGCCATTGCAAAGGGAAAAAAAAAGGCGCGAATTTGTTTTAACACATTTCTGAAGCGCGCATCTCGCCAATTTAAACTCGCCACACGCATCCATGTTAAACATAGCAGAATTCGCACTTTTCTGCATATGGAGATTAAAACTCTCCAAAAAAGCTACTTTTTAATAAATTCGCCAATTTTAAAATTCGCTGCTCTCTGCATAGGCCCCTATATCCTTTACATTTGTATTTTTTTCTTCATATGAGGGTCTACAAAGAGTCTGCTGACCTGGAGAATCTTCTACTTGGAGTTACAGTATTATGTGTGTTTCAGTGCTAACTAACATTGGGTTTATTTGCACATATTAACTGTTTTATCACTTTGCGCCATGAATACTGTTTTGTTTAGGTTTTAATTTGCGGTTTTGGGGAAAACCGTTGGTGTTTAGGCTGCAGCTGGAGTATATCACAATATTTGTTGTGCTTTATTATAGTTTTTTTCACTATGAAGTTGAACAAGGTCAAAGGCAGCTGAGGATCTCCTATTCTAAAGCCTCCACTAGCAATTTCTTACTCCGAATAGTTACAATGAAGACGATTTTTTTTTACGTGCTGCCAAAATACTCTTTAGTGCGGTACAATGTGGCCATGCAAAATATTATCAAGTTTATGCATATGGTTACAAAAAGGTAAGGAGATCCCTGCCAAAGGAAATTTCAGTGTCTGGGGGTTATTTATTAAACTGCAATTTCGGGGCAGAAACTCCCACTTAAGTCAATGAAATGTCCCTGTGATAGGGCCCGGTCTGCAATATCGCAGTTTAATCAAGAACCCCCTATGTTCAGATCGACATAATTCATGATACGTCTACGTATATGGAACATACTGTAAATTTTTAAGCAGTTTCAGATTGAAAAATGAGCCAGGGAAGAGAGGAAGTTGCAGCAATAATGTACTATCCATTCTTTCATGTTTGGTATCTCATCTCTTAACTCATCAGACCTCTCGGAGGTAGAAATATTCCGTTCTCCTTCACCTTCATGTGGAGCTCTATAAAACAAGGGAAGCGCTCCAGCACGCTCTGTTCTCAGAGGCTGCAGAGGGATGTCTGACAGCTCCCTCTGACCAGTAATGATGAATGTTCAATTACGAAGGCAACAGAGAAAAGACCATTGATCTAAAGGAGCATTTTCATCAAATCTGACTTTTCTTGTGCAAAAACCCAACATACTACAGTGCAGTTTATCTCGTTGTTTTTTTGCTACATTTGTTTGCAACCATTTAACCTTTCGCTTCCAAAGTGCCTTTGATAGAGTCAGGCTTAACAAATGAACATAACATATGATAATGATGCATGTTTTATATATTATTTGTAGGATACCCAGCTCTGTAAATAATATTTCAGTAACTAATCCCTAGCCCTAAAGACCTTACCATGCCTTAATCTGTTGGTGCCAAAGCTCCAATGCAATAACATGACTTGTTGAAGGTTACACAGAGATGAAAGCTTGTTCGCTGGATACACATGAGAGTTACTTACAAGTGTCATCGTTCAAGCATTACTGTGCCCTTAAAACTTCCATTGGATGTCACTTGGGCTGGTATACTGGTGACCAAAGATGTGCAAACTTGTTGCTGTAGTTTGCGAACCATGCAAAATTGACCCGTAGTTTCATGCGTAAAATTTGTACAGATGGAACTTTGGGCACTTTGGACAAGCACTAAAAGTCTTGGTGCAGTGCGATTTAATTTAATTTCTCTTATAATTTAAAGTTCTTTAAATAGGCCACACACCATGTGCTTGTCCGGTTGGGGGAGGGTGTGAAGAGATACACACAGTGGAAGGTGATCTGATCATGCAGATATCAGATCCCTCAGTGAAGCATTCAGAATATAATGATGTCTAATTCTGTTGGAAAAATAAAGGGAGGGGTGGGAAGGTGGTGTGGTGGGCAGAAGAGAAAGCTCAACCAGGGGGAGGAGCCAGACAGCTTCTAGAATGTCACTTAAGCCAGTAGCAGCAGTCACTCTCTAGTTCTCTCTCATCCAGTCCGGCAGCACTCGTTAGGCTACAGCCCCCGTGTCGGCGCTACATGTGCGCCTGCTAGGCTGGCAACGCGTGCAGCTCAGTTCCCTGGTCTGTGCAGAGCTTCAGGGGGAAGACAGGGTGGGGGTGGTTCTTGTCCCTGCAGCGAACGCCATAGCGAGCGCTGCAGCGGGGACCTAGCCTAAGGCCTTGCCCCCGCTGCCTACTACAGTGCCTGCTGTGGCGGACGCTGCACGCACGAGAACCCTCCCCTCAATGGCACCGGGCCCGCTGCGAGGGGGGGCCGCAGCGCTCGGGCGAGAGCTGCTCCAGGACTCGCGTCGAGCGATTAGGCACGCCCCCCGGCGGTTCAGCCAATGAGGGCGTATCTGCCGGGTGACGTCATGGCCGTGCCCCCGTCACTCCCCCGCCACGCCCCCCCGGTCTCTCCTCCTGCAGTGAGATGCAGACCGGGGAATCGGCTGAACGCACCGCCAATCTCGCGGGCGCGCGTTACAGCGGAGAGACCGGGGCCTTAGCCTTAGAACTTTAATTCAAGGCCTAACCCAGTTTCTTCAAGTACAAGTCAACAATAATTAGTTTGGCATTTTTTTTTTAAATATAGAGGGAGAGGGTGTGTGTGCTGTCACCTGTTGTGCCATTGTGAGGTGGCGGGAAGCTAAAGTTTAGCACCCTTTAGTGAATCTTACAGTGCACTAGCAGTAACACCGTTGTGAGGAGGGATGGATGAATTACTGGTAGTCAATCCGGTGACTTTGAGTGTATTTCTGGTGGTGAAGGTCATGATGATGATATACTGATGATGGGAATACTTAGTAATAGTGATGATGAGGAGGCTGTGGGGGCTGTGTCAGCAGCATATACTGGTACTAGCTGTGGGTAGCATAGAAATGGGAGAAAGCGGCCCTCTGACAAATATGTGAAACAATTATGTCTACTCCCACACACCAACCCACTGTCCGCAAAACTTTAGATAGGGTGCACACCTACCATTGCAAACACAACAGGGCCATTTTGCTGAATAGCGACTTGGACAAAAAATATGTTGTCCTATAGCTTTGTAGAGGGCAAAGGTTTTAGGGAGCTACTTTGAGCCGCATTTGAAAATACCCAGTACAACCTAATTTTCTACTACGGCTGCTCCACATCTATACCAAGAGGTCACAGACATCAACACACCCGCAACACTGGGGGGCAGGGTGAGATCTACAGTAAGGAGAGATACAAACATTTTTTTTCCATTTCTAACAATAGTTGGACTGCTTCTTGTCTTTGTTCTTCAAGTCGGCTACTCCTTTATTCTTCCGTTTCAGAATTTCGGGCGGCTGTACCCGGCGCAACATACGCTGATATTGCAGATATTAAAGGTCATTAATTCAACATTCATCACCCATGTGCCCCCTACACCACTCCTCCCCATCGTCCGTGTCACCTCCTACACCACTCCTCCCCATCGTCTGTGTCACCTCCTACACCACTCCTCCCCATCGTCCGTGTCACCTCCTACACCACTCCTCCCCATCGTCCGTGTCACCTCCTACTGTACACCACTCATCCCCATCGTCAGTGCCACCTCCTACACCTCTCCTCACCATCGCTCCCTACACCTCTCCTCCCCATCGCCTCCTACACCTCTCCTCACCATCGCTCCCTACACCTCTCCTCCCCATCGCCCCCTACACCTCTCCTCCCCATCGCCCCCTACACCTCTCCTCCCCATCACCCCTACACCTCTCCTCCCCATCGCCTCCTACACCTCCTCCCCATCGCCCCCTACACCTCTCCTCCCCATCGCCTCCTACACCTCTCCACACCATCGCCCCTTACACCTCTCCTCCCCATCGCCCCCTACACCTCTCCTCCCCATCGCCCCCTACACCTCTTACACCTCTCCTCCCCTTAACCCCTTACACCTCTCCTCTCCATCGGCCTCTACACCTCTCCCCCATCACTCCCTACATCTACCCGTCACCCATGTGCCCCCTAAGTCTCCTCATTGCCTGTATAAACCCTACATCTCCATCATCAACTGTGTGACTCCTACATACCCCCCAAGCCTGTATGCACCCTGCTCTTGGCCTCCCTGACCCCCACCCTCCCTATAACAACCACCCTCTCCTTCTTCTCTGTCCTGGGATGCCCGTCTCCTCTCCGCCATCCACAATTTCGCTAAGAAGTCAGTCTCTGGGTGTTGTACCTGGTAGCATATATATCTGGTACGTGACATAATAATGAGTTGCAGACATCTTATGCAGCTGAACCGTTGTACAGAAACATATCTAAGCCTTAAATATATATATACACAGTATATATATATAATATAAAACGAATAGACGATACCGTTCTGTGGCTAACGAAATGTTTTTATTTGTGCGAGCTTTCGAGATACACTGATCTCTTCTTCCGGCGGTGTTACAATGGGAAAAAAAAGAAAGGTTTTTACTTAAAAACAGTGCATCCTGGAATTTATCTGTGACTGGAGCCTATCCCTCCCCCTGTGCAGTATGCGATTTATGACTTGAGGTGTTAAATAGTCCCTGAATGTTAGTGATGTAAGAGTGTGTGTATGTGTGTGTATATGTATTTAAATATAAATGTATACAGCGCCCACAGTGTATACAGTGTCTTACAAAAGGTATGTGTGGCGTGGGAGTGTATACCAATAGTGTGGGTAGGTGTGGAAACGTAAGAGGGTGTAGCATTACTAAAAGTGTGTGTAGATACTATGTGGTCCCTATTGGTATATAGGGATGGAATTAGATAGAGTATTTGTATGTGTAAGAGACAGCTGTTTGTGCATTCATATAGCGCAGAATGTATAGACATGGCCTTAAGCACTCATGGGAAGAGAGTTCTCGTGTCAG